>NC_021166.2:36107818-36129303 GCF_000331145.2 Cicer arietinum | reverse complement strand
CATCTGGTAAGAACTTTTCAGACAAATACACACAAATCGATTGGCACGTCGATTAACATCAAAATAGCTGAGTCACTGACTTGAACACAATCGATTGGCAAATCGATTGAAAGAACTTTTTGAAATCACAGTGAACTCTGAGCTTGTGGCCAAATCGATTTTGAGTATTTGTTAATCGATTATGAGACTTAATAAATCGATTACGAAATCGATTGGTGTGATTTTTACTTTGAACATAACACCTGCAATCGATTACGAAATCGATGCATATAAGTCTTAACATAATCACTGAAAAGAGTTTGTTTAAAGAATCGATTGAGAAATCGATTGGCTTATGTAGTTTCAAGATTCAAGAAAAACAAGACACGCGATAATCGATTGGCAAATCGATTAGACCTGTTTTATAACTCTAATGAATCGATTGGCAAATCGATTTATTAAGATGTTTTTCATAAACTTTATAAACCGTTTTCAATCATTCTCTCAATAACAATCTGATAAACACTTTGAATATTCTTGATATACAAAAGAACTCTCAACAACACATTGTTAATATACTGAGATTGCTTTTTCAGATCACAGCCAAAGAGATTATCAACAATCAATGAGAGAGCTGGAAAAGTGATCTTGAGAGAAAAGACAATGTTCTCATGAACAATCCTTGAATATCCAAATTCGTGAGAAGTCACATTGATCAAGATTGAAGACTTCTTTTTGTTCTTCCTTTACTCAGTTTGTAATAATACTTTGAAAAGAAACGAAAGCGAGAAAGTCAGCTTGAAACTGGTGGCTACCTTTTTGGGTGAGAGGGCTCAACAAGAAGGAGTCGTACTTTGATTATGTGTTAGACTGCTGAGTGTCTACAAGGATCAGAGGGTGATCAACAGGAAAGAGATCATTAGAGATAGATAGGTTTCGGGGATGAAACTGGACAATCTGTAATTGATTCTTTCTATTGGAGAAGAAAATCTGAAATCCGATTGGATTGTCAGGACTGGATGTAGGTTGTCTCGTTGACAACTGAACCAGGATAAATTCTTGGTGCAATCTTCTCTAACCTTTAACTCCTTTAATTTTCTATCTTGCAATATTTGTATGTGTGATTAATATTAGATGCATGTTAAACATATTCTGTGTTAGGTAATATTGTTTAAACTGGAAATTTGACTCGCATGCATCTTGGTTAATCTCTTATCAATCTCCTTGTAATTGCTAATCTTGTATGCCGCAATTTAATTCCGCTGTGTGTATGAAATTGATTTAATTTCTTAAAGAACTGATACATTCCGATTATTTTGAGGTCATAATAATCAACAATAACAACTACTCTAAAAACCGAATGGACAACAGTACAAAATCACTCATAAATATCAAAGAGACAAAATTCGATACAAAAAGAAAAGGGAGAAGTGGCTCGAAAATTAGGCGAGCAGACTATAAAAGGAATAAAAGAGAAAGTTGGGAAATGCATCCAACTTTTGGTGTAATTTTCACATTAGTTTAAAACTCATTATATAGTGATGGAAGCAAATTCACATATGTTTTCTAACCAATGTGGGACTTTAATATTTACAGAGTTGAAAACTACTCAAAATATGAGACTTTTCCAATGTGGGAGTTCAAAAAAAAATCTAATGTGGGACTTGAATTTTTAAAACAACTTTTTTTTCATTTAAATTTACAAAAAATATTTCTTTCTAATGTGAAATTTAAACAAATTTTTAAATTCACATAATAATATAGTTATGTTCTAACGTATCCAGATTTTGAAGCTCATCTCTATCAAATATGTTGGTCTCAAATATTGTGGACGTACGCTTGGCAGTTTTAATCTCAAAAGACAATTTTTGTGTCCATGTGCAATCCAAGCCTTCAAGCGTGTTCAAAATTCAATTTGCTAATGCTATTATCGACTTTTTTTTGTGCGTATGGACGGTTGACTTATTTGTTAGTTTTGCAACTTTTTGCAAGGATTGATATTGTATCTTAAACAACAATTGAAACTTATGGAATACTTATTTTCCGAATGTGTTATAAACCATATGTTTAACATCACTGCTTCAAATAATTCCAAACTTACAACAATGTCAAACTTACCAAATTAAAAATACACGCGCTACTCGTGGAGACGTACGGCATTTTACTAGTATAATGATTAAAAATATGTTAACTTGTATGAGTTCACTAATTTTAGGCGAAAGTAAAGAAGGCTTTGTAGTTGCCACTGTTTGCTCAAAAAGAAAAACTATCTCATTTTTTTCATCCATTATAGTGTTTTCAGATCAATATTTTTTTTTTCCAAAAGCACTCCTTCAAGTTGTTTTCGGAATCACCCCTTGAAGGAGAGATCATTTCTTCTTCATCCATTAATTTTTTTTTATTTCGTCGTCTTAATGTAACATTTTGTCATATTTTAAGACATTATCGTTTTATGTTATTAGTTTATTCACAAATTCATTCTTTTTGGTTTAAGCAAATTCAAATTTGTGTTTATTGATATAGTCTATCAATTTAAGTAAATAAATATTGTTTTTTGTTAATAAAAGATTAGAGGAACATTTTTCATGTATGATTTGACTTTTTTTAAAGTCTAACAAGATCTAAAATTCTATCTAAATGTATACTTCACTATTTTTTTTAAGAAAGTATATACTATTCATGTGGTAAGTAGTGTAGTTTTTTATAAATAGACTTACACGTTAATATACATCAATGAAATTAAATTCTATTTGATATATAATATAATCTCTTAAAAAATTAAACATTATCTGATTCAACCGCAGTTTTAAAAACTTTGACTATCAGTGTCACAATCATAAAGATAAAAGTGCATGTTGTAAGGGTATCATCTTATCTTTACTCCTTTTAAGTTCAAGTGTCCTATTTACAGGGATATTATCAAGTTCAGTAGTTTTATACAGACTGTATTTTAACGCAAAAAACTAATAATGTGTTCTGTATGATTTGATCTCAACTCCCTAAACAAGATCCAACTGTCCTATTTACATATTGTACATACTAATTATAAAAATTATATTTGCTTCAGAATTCAGGGTATCGTACAAAAAATAATCATAAATTCTGTCACAATATGAGAACTTCATATACATCACCGGGTACCTCGTTTACAGGATGCTACTTTTGATAACTATTTCAGCAATAATCTGCTATATAATTTATTCACAAAAAATGCATGTGAAAATCCGATACAGGACCTCATAATTTGATCATAAGCACTAACGTTTCAAAAGTTCCTGAATCATATTTCTTGCCTCAAGCAGACCACGGGAGCAAGAGATTTCTTTTGCCCATATATTCCGCATGGATTGCATATTCACCATTTGTGTAAGGTATTCATTCTTCAACCGTGTAACTTCCTCTGAATCAATCACACTGGCAACTACATTCTGCGCAGATTAGTTTAAAAACCTTATTTAACCAAGCATATAAGAGTAGCCAAATAAAATGATAGTGAGAAGATGAATGATGGAAAGTAATGCGTTTGATCAATAAGACGGAAAATAGTATGATTGTGTACAAATAATAGCCCATAGACAAAAATTAACCCAGAGACAAACAGAACAGGCCGCAGGCAATATATCATAGAAAGTTATACCAAATTGCCTCACTAAATATTCCTTATTTATTACCAAATTAAGATTTTTCTTTTATTTGGCCTGTGTTGATTGATGTTGTATAAAATTTGCAAGATATATTACTCTCAATTTTCTATTTCTCTATTCTCCAAAAGATATTAAACTAATACTATTGCACCTCTGTGTATCTGTTAAACTCACCCATGTTCTTCCAACACATGCATTGAAGATTATGTACTTGATGAGGTTTTCATCGGAACTGTTAAGAGCATCACCGGAAGTAACAGAGACAACAAGATCTTGGTATGGAAAATCAATAAATGATCCACGGTTTTTCACAGTAATTCTCTTGTACTTCTTCAAAATTCTGCCAAGATGATAAGATGTGGTGGGTTCTTCTTGCAGTCTCAACAAGGTTGCTGCCCTCTCAGCATTAGCCCAGCAACTGCATGATGAGGACCCATCATCTGCATGAAACATGATGTTAGGATAGAAGATAAGGAAAATTTAGTTAGAGTAGTTAGTTGATTAGTTGAAGGGGAAACCCTTTTCTTTTTCATTCATTTAGAAAATGCACACTCTACCCAATACTATGTATATCAATCACGTTGCTTCAAAGTGAATAAATATATGAGTGCACTAATACATACCAATAAGGAACCCACATATCTTTAGAAAAAACTCAAACAAGTCCCACATTAATTAGAAATAAGACCTAAAAAAAGTTTATAAAGAATGGACAAGCCTCACCTTACAATACAAGTCAATAAAATAGGGTTGAATCCAAATTCCAATATGGTAGTAAAGCCTATCCTAGATTGATTAGGCCAATCAACGTATTATCCATGCAGCATAACAGAATTGATAAACGTGTTACAAGAATGTTGCTCCAATAACTGCCTACATAAAAAATAACTGCCATAAAAATTTCATTCCCACTTAAAATTCTAACTCTTGACCCTCTATGCCACTGGGAGCGTTGTGGACATCTTGTACAGCAGCTGGAGTAACTTGCAATTCTAGTTCCTTTGAGAGCATAGGTGGCAAAGGTTAAGGGGTAGCTGAAGAAGAGATGGCTTTCTTAAGTAGGGACACATGAAACACTGGATGTATCTTACTCTCTGGTGGAAGAGCTAACTCAAATGCAACTGCGCCTATGTATCTTACTCTCTGGTGGAAGAGCTAACTCAAATGCAACTGCGCCTATCTGCTTTGAAATCTGATATGGTCCATAAAAACGAGGACTTAATTTCCCATTTCTCTTCTTAGCCAAGGAGTGCAATCTGTAGGGCTGTAATTTCAAATAAACCCAATCTCCAACCCCTAGTGAAATAGGACGCCTGGACTGATCAGCGTATTTTTTCATTTGATTCTGAGTTGTGACCAAATTGCTTTTTAGATCATGCAACATTTGGTCCCTATCTTGTGTCATGATGTTAACTTCTTCAACAACCGGAGGAATAGTAGTCCCTTTTAGGAGATGAGGTGGGTCTCGACCATATAGTGCCTTAAAGGGGGTTAATTTTAGAGAGTTGTGATAATTGGTATTAAACCAAAATTCTGCCCAACTTAGCCACTTTGGCCATTGTTTCGGCTTAGTGCTTGTGAGGCATCTCAAGTATGTTTCCAAACACCTATTGACTACTTTGGTTTGTCCATCTGTTTAAGGATGGTAAGCAGAACTAAATTTGAGTCTCGTACCCGCCATTTTGAACAACTCTGGCCAAAAATGGCTTAGAAAAATCTTATCTCTGTCAGACACAATAGTAGAAGGGAAGCCATGTAACTTTACTACCTCTCGAAGGAAAACTTCAGCAACATCTTTTGCAGTGAAAGGATGGCTAAGTACTAGAAAATGAGCATATTTAGTCAATCTGTCCGCCACTACGAGAATGACATTTTTACCTTGAACCTTAGATAATCATTCAATGAAATCCATAGATATATCAGCCCAAACCTGATTGGGTATAGGTGGTGGTTGAAGAAGGCCTGCATGAGACAAAGCTTTATGCTTGTTCAGTTGACACACCTCACAATTGGCCACATGCTACTGAATATCTTTTCTCATGCCCTCCCAATACACAACCTCATAAATCCGTTTATAGATTCTAAAAAAGCCATAGTGTCCCTCCACTACTGAGTTGTGAAATTCTTGTAGCAAAATGGGAATCCTTGAAGATCCTTTTGGTAGCACCAATCTCCCCTTATAGAGCAATTTTTTATTTTGAAATGTATAGCTTGGATGAGTATTATGATCTTGGATTAGATCATGTATCAATTTTTGTAACTTAGGATCTCGATAAGTTTCAGACTCCCAATCTTCCACCTCTTCAAAGTGAACTGAAGACAAAGCTGCAAATGTAATCTTTCTAGAAAGTGCATCATCCACACTATTTTCTTTTCCAGGCCTATAATGAATTTCAAAGTCCAGTACCATGAGTTTTGAAGTCCACCAGAAATATTCTTCACCCATTACTCATTGTTCTGTTAGAAATTTTAGGCTTTTCTGATCGGTGATGATGAAGAAATGCCTTCCTAGCAGATAATGTTGCCACTTTTGAACAGCCATCACAATAGCCATCAACTCTCTTTCATAAAATGACTTAGAGTGTGCTCTGTCTGATAATGTTTGGCTAAGAAAAGCCATTGGTCTCCCCTCCTGCAATAAAATTGCACCCAAGCCCTTGTTAGATGCATCATTTTATATGGTAAAGGTTATAGAAAAATCTGGAACAGTGAGTGTTGGTAATTTTGCCACCAATCTCTTGAGTTGTTCCAAAGCAGCCTGGGCTAAACTATTCCATTGGAAGTTGTCTTTCTTCAAAAGTTGGGTCAAGGGCCTAGCTATCTTGCCATAATCTCTAACAAATCTTTGATAATACCTTGTCATCCCCAAAAATCCTCTTAAGGCCTTAATGTCCTTGGGTGTTGACCAAAATCTTCTTTTGATCTGCTGAGATGATATGACCCAAATCTAATTGATTCTGCCCAAAAGTGCATTTTTTCTTGTTGGCAAATAATTGATTCTCTTTAAACAAAGCTAGGACAACCCTTAAATGTCTTTGGTGCTCATGTTCGTCTGTATTGTAAACCAAGATGTCATCGAAGAAAACCAACACAAACTTTCTCAAGTATGGCCTGAACACTTCATTCATAAGGGATTGAAAAGTATAAGTGGCATTCGTAAGTCCAAAAGGCATAACAATAAACTCATAATGCCCTTCATGAGTTCTAAAAGCTGGTTTTGGAATGTCTGCTTCCTGCATCCTAATTTGATGATACCCCGATTTCAAGTCTAATTTTGAAAAGATCACTGCACCTCCCAATTCATCAAGCAGCTCGTCAATAATAGGAATAGGAAACTTATCTGGTATGGTTATCTTATTCAAAGCCCTGTAATCTACACAAAAGCGCTACCCGCCATCTTTTTTTTTCACTAAAATGATTGGGCTACGATAGGGGCTCACATTTGGTCTAATTATACTAGAATTCAACATATCATCTACTAATCTTTCTATTTCATGTTTTTGATAGTGAGAGTACCTATAAGGCCGTATATTGGGAATATTGGCACCTTCTTTCAAGATAATAGCATGGTCTTGCCTTCTAGTAGGGGGTAGCCCTTGAGGTTCTTGAAAAACATCACCGTATTCTTCTAAAATAGCTGTTGTCCATCCTGCATTTTCATCTGCAGCTTCAGTTTCGGCTTGTAGTTGATGGTATTCCACTAAGAATCCTTGGCATTGATCAACTAACGCTTTCAAAAGGGACTTTAGAGATGCTACAGCTCTAGTTAAATCGGGGTCCCCTTTCAAAGTGTGATAACCATTTCCAATAGGAATTGTAAGTGTCAACTCACAGAAATTGGCTCTAATTCCTCCTAGGCCAGCCAACCATTCCATCCCCAACACTACATCCACTCCTCCAAGATCAAAGACATAAAAATCTTGTTGCACTTTGAGTCCTTGCATCACCAATTCTAATTGAGGACACATTCCTTCACAATCAAGTTTTCTCCCATCTCCTACTTCCACCGTGTATATGGATGTTGCAAATTGCAAATTATGTTCCTTCACAAAAGTGGCAGAAATGAAATTATGTGAAGCTCCACAATCTACAAGGACCATAACATGTTCCTCGCCAATCATTCCGTATAACTAAATGGTTTTTTTTGAAGTGAGGCCAGCAATGCTACACATTGACAATTTGAGGTCTTTCAATTCTTCCTCCACTTCCTCACCCAAAACCAGCACGAGCAACTGCTTGTTACACACACATGGCCTGGATTAAACCTCTCATCACAGTGAAAACATAATCCCTTTCGTGATTTCTTTTGCATTTCAACCTCGGTTAACCTTCTGAATCCTCTGCCTCTAAAAGTTCCAGGAGGCTTTGCAACATTTCCTTCCCCTGAAGAACTTCCAACTCCTGACATTGTAGTTTGCGTTTGTTGCTTTACCCCTAGTTCCTATGTCACCGTTCTAGTATTATTGTAAGTTTTCATTGGTTTACCCCATAACTCTCGAAATTGCTCTCCTTGACTAAATTGTTCTTCTCATCAACTCTTTGAGCAAAGTCCATTAATTCCACAAGAGTCTCCACTGGGTGTAATTATAATTCTACTCTTACCACTTCCTTAAGCCCATTCAAAAAGATTTCTTTCAAATATGTTGGTTCTGCACATTTGAGTGGGCCTACATACAATTCAAACTTTTCTTGATACTCTTCTACTAACCCTGTTTGTTTGAGACTTAGTAACAATTCAAAATACATGATTGGAAACACAGCGGCATGAAAATCGTCTGAAGTAGAATGTTGAGCAGAAAGTTCCCACTATTGGTACTGTGTCAAAGCCTTTCCCTCCATAGCCACCATTACTGCTTGCAACTTCTCTGCCCCAGACATTCCTTTCAAATTAAAGTATCTCTCCACCCTAGTCGTCCATCCATACGCATCTTCACCATCAAAGACAAGTATTTCTAATTTCCTCCACCTTTTGACCCTGTTTCGCAAGTTTAGGGAATTTTCTGGCCTCCCTCCATACAACACGGCGCGACTCCCATCGCTAGAATCATCTTCCTGCCTCGTGTGAATTAGCCTGACAGCATCAGCCAAGTCATTCAATTGGCGCCTGGTTTCCAACCGCTCCACCCTCTCTTGTTCCATATGTTTTTCCCACGTTTCACGCAAAGCCAGCAACCCTTCAAACCCTCGTTCCAGAACTTCCATGCGTGTTTCCATATTGCGCGTAAATACCATGAATTTCTCCAAGATTTTTGTTGCTTTAGGTGTTGGAACTGGTTAGTACATAATTGAAATGTTAACTGAATTCTTTATTGAATTTAAACATAATGCGAGTTTACAATTCTGTTAGGACAGAATTGATAAACGTGTTACAAGAATATTCACTCCAAGAATTTGAGAGCTTGGCCTCTCCCTTCCCAATAGCCACTCAGAAATTTTCTATTGTCCTTTTTCTAATTTCCTATTTTTATTCGCTCTGTAACTGCTCTAGAGCAGCATTTACTGCCTGATATACAACTTAAATTAACACTATAACTGCTTACATAAAAAATAATTGCCATACAAATTCAGTTCCCACTTAAAATTCTAACTCTTGACCTTCCTCTTATAATATTTAGTTATAAGAGGCCTAACACAAACCCAATAGTGTTGCGCATGAGACAATGTATTACAGAAAACTAAAGTTTTACATTAATTACAGATTAGAGATAAGAACTGAAAGGAGTTTATAAAAGAATGGACATCTGTCACCCTACAAACGGGTTTTATGGGATTAAGACTCAACCCAAATTCTACGAGTCAAGCTAACGAGAACCAAGGAAATAGAAATTCAACCAAGCCAAAAAGTGAAGGAAATAGAAATTCATCCAAGCCAAAAAGTGAACACAAGTTACGAGGAACAATTGATTCATATAAGAATTGTTGAAAATATATTTATATTTATTACATATCATGTAAATAGGGATAATACCTCCCATATTTATTTTGTATTTATTGCCTTGAGCCTATATAAAACATACTCCGTTGTGTAGTTCAAACACACGGTTTCACCATATGTCTCTTTCATTTTCTCTTATTCAACAAGAATATCTACTGCAAACTTGATAATATCAAAATCTCAGAGGTTAAACCATATTTGATCTACAGTACATGCATATTCGGGACATATAAAGTGATTGAGCACTCAAATCTGATTTCCCCTTTGGCAACATGGAGACAGAACTTAATTATTAATGCAAATAACTTACCCAACATAAAACAAGCAAGTGGAATGTCCAAAAGAATCCCCTTAGAATTCAATTTCGTTTCTGCATATAAATTAGTGATCTTCCTCTCTAGAACTAAATCAATAACGGCAACAACCTGTTCACCACAAACGGGCAAAATTAATTTACTTTGACACTTGAGAGCAATATTCACAGATATGTAGAAACAAATACCCTGCTTCGAAGCACTATTTGATTTTGACTCGGGCACTGAGGCAACTGGGAAATCAAACAAGAGAAAGAATCCTGACATGCACTATATGCATCTTTTAGAGGCCTTAAAGGGGACAACCTGTCACTGCGTTGTTTATCATATACTTCTATCGAATTTATTTCAATATATGACACAGGCAGCAACATAAATTTTTGGGCCCTGCAGAATAAAAAACCAGCAATCAAATTTGTTACAAAACTTAAACAATTTACAGTACCATTGGAAGGATGAGTCCATACACACATTGGAAAATCAAATACTATAATTTAAATAACAGAACAGATTGGCATGTAAAAGCTAAGTTGTCAGTCTTGAATAGCAGGGCAGCCAACCCTAAAACTGGGATAGCGAGCGCATGATGACCGCTATTTGAATATTTATATTTATATCTAAATAATATATAACACACACATATCTATATCTGAATGAATATATATATATATATATATATATATATATATATATAACTAACATTATTACTATCTGCAAAATGATTACCGTTTAGGTTATCCTTCTCTTTCTATTTTAAAATATATTTGTTTATAGTTTCTTTTGTTACTTTTTCTTGTGACACCTTAATCTCTAAAACAATATATATATATATATATATAAAATAATTTATACTATATATATCTAAATAATTTATATTAATATCTAAGTATTTGTGTTTCTGTTTTATTTGAAGTTTTTCTTTCCCACTTCATTTTGGCAAGTAGGAAGTTAATAGAAAGAGGCAACGTTTTTTTTTCACACTGTTAAACTGAGATGTAGGCCCATATTTGATTTATTAAAGGCCAATTATGTGAAATCTAATCTTAAAACCTAGGTAGTCAATAGCACCAGTTTGCGGAGGGATCACGCGGGAGCGGAGCGGCGAAGGACATGGCACGCGGCGGCGCGGGGAGAATAGAGATCGCCCGCGATCTGGGCCTGTTCGCGGGTCGCGTTCTGGGTCGTGGGTTTGAAAACCCTAAAAAACGTGATTTTTTCTGGAAAATCCTTTTTTCATGAAAAACCAATTTTACCCCTAAATTTTAAAGATTTTAGAGATCCCTTCTTCCTCTTCATTTGTCATTGTCGTTCCTCTTCGTTCGTCACTGCGTTCATCTTCGTTCGCCACTGCGTTCATCTTCCCTTCTTCCTCTGCGCGTTTCATTGCGACTTCCTCTCAAGTCTCATCTCAGGTTTGTATTCATTTTATATTTATTTCACTGTTTTGTTTTAATTTTAATTTTATTACTTTTTTCTCTATTTTTTTTTAAGTTTAATTTTATTACTTCTTCCTCTCATCTCATCTCATCTCAGGTTCCTTTTTAATTTTTTAATTTTTTATTTTATTTCTCTGGTCTTTTTAAAAAAAATTTTACTTTTGTTTTTGTTTTTGTTTTGCTTCTTTTTTCTTTTGTTTTCATTCTGTTTTTTTTCTTTCTTTTTGTTTTTACTTCTTTTTTTCTTTCTGTTTTCTTTTGTTTTCTTCTGTTAATTTAATTTAATTTGTTTTTGTTACTTCTCTCTATTTTTTTTTCTACTTCCCTTCTTTCTCTGCAATCTCACAAAGTAATAGTTATGCTCCGTGTGTAATGTTTAAACCAACGGTGATAATGTTGACCTAGTATGGCAGTTTAATAGTGTAAAGGACAAGAATAATAGGAAGAGAGTGACATGTGATTTATGTCAAGTTGAAACTACTAGAGGAATTACTAGAGCAAGACAACATCAGTTAGGAATAAAGGGAGACGTAAAAAGTTGTAGAAAAATACCACCAAATTGTAAGCTACTGTTGCAAACAGATTATGATGAGAAACAAGCACTAAAAGATGGAATATTAAATGAGATGGAAGTTCAAATTGACGATGATATTAATGATGATGTAGTTGAAATAAGGAGAATTCAAAGTGGAAAAAAGGCAATTGAAGCCCCTTTACCGGCTGCCAAGAAGACAAAAGGTTCCTTGGATTTAATGTTAATGAAAAAAGCAGAACACAAATTGGGGAAATACAAGAGACAAACAAGCATAAATGATGCTTGTGACAAAGAAGCAAGAGCAAGAACGGTACAATACATTGCTCGTTTTTTTTTACACAAATGAAATTGCTTTCAATGTTGTAAGATCAAAAAGCTTCAAGTTGATGTTGGAAGCAGTTGGAAACTACGGTCTTCATTTGAAACCTCCAAGCTATCATGAGTTGAGGGTTCCACTCCTTGAAAAAGAGTTGGAATATACAAACGCTTTGTTGAATGGTCATCAACTGCAACGCGCAAAATATAGATGCTCAATTATGTCAAATGGTTGGACAGACAGAAAGAATAGGACTTTGATAAATTTATTGGTGAATTCCACAGCGGGAACAATGTTTGTGAAGAGTATTGATGCTTCTGCCTACATGAAGATTTGGATTAAGATATTTGAGCTATTGGACAATTTTATTGAGGAGATTGGTGAACAAAATGTTGTGCAGGTGGTTACTGACAATGGAAATAATTATGTATTGGTTGGTAAACTACTAACTACCAAGAGACCACACTTGTTTTGAACTCCTTGTGCTACACATTGTCTAGACCTGATGCTAGAAGATATTGGAAAGATTGCTAAGGTTAAAACGGCTATTCAAAAAGGGATTAGTCTCATTGGCTTCATTTATAACCACACATTGGCGTTGAACATAATGAGCAAGAACACTGACAATGTTGAGTTGGTTAGACATGGAGTCACAAGGTTTGCTACCACATTTCTTACTTTGCAAAGATTGCATAAACAAAAAACCAACCTTAGAAAGATGTTAACTTCAGAAGAATGGTTGAAGTCCAAGGTAGCTAACGATTCTAAGGGAAAGAAGGCAACACTTATTGTACTTTTGGAATGATATCATCTTCACTCTTAAGGTTATGGGACCTCTTGTACAAGTGTTAAGACTTGTTGATAATGAGAAAAAAACCTGCAATAGGATACATATATGCAGCAATGATCAAGGCCAAAGAGGATATTCGAAAAGCTTTCAATGAACAAGCAAGCAAGTACATAGATGTATTTGCAATCATTGATGAAAGGTGGGAATGTCAACTTCATCATCCATTGCATGATGCAGGCTACTACCTAAATTCGAAGTATTTTTATAGCAAACCAGAAATTGAGAATGATCCCATATTGGTGGGAGGTCTTCACTTATGCATCGAAACACTTAGTGAAAGTCATCAAATGAGTGACATGACTACAGCACAGTTGGCGGAATATAAGATTGCTAATGGTCTCTTTGGATTGGGTGGAGCAATAAGACAAAGGACAACATTAGATCCCGGTAATTGGAACTTCATTTATTTTCTTCTTAAAACTTTTAGCACACAACAACTTGTATAAAATGAAAATGATTGTTTCATTGCAGCTGAGTGGTGGAAGACTTATGGAGCACAAACTTCACTTTTGCAATTATTGGCATTAAAGTGTTGAGTTTGACATGCAGTTCTTCAAGATGTGAGCGTAATTGAAGTATTTTTGAGCATGTAAGTTAATACTTGTTATTAAGTTATAGAGTATTCTACTATATAGGTTCATATTAATTTAGTAAACTAACATTTTAAATTATAATACATAGATTCATTCCAAGAAAAGAAGTAGACTTGAGCATAAGAGGTTGGAAGACTTGGTTTTCGTTAAGTATAACCAGGCTTTGAAAGAGCGCTATGATTGTCGTGATTTGATTGGTCCAATCGTCTTCAATGATGATGATGATTATACCAATGAATTTGAAGTGGGAGACTTGGGGGAAGATGGTGAACCTATTGAAGAATTAGTTTATGTCGGTGATAATCTAACTTGAACCTATGTTGCCAATGCAAGTGGGGCTAATGAATCGGTGGTCTACATTAGGCGGGCAGCAAAAGAAAAGGCAGCTGCAAGTGCATCTAGGACAATAGCACAAGAAGCAATATCAAAAGAAGTGGTGGTAGAAGAAGATGTTGAAGAAGTTGAACCTATTTATGTTGAAGATGATGAGGATGAGGAAGAGGAGAACGAAGAATATATTGAAGTTGATGGGGAAGAGGAGGAGGAAGAAGACTATGTTGAAGATGATGATGATCTTTGATTCCTATAACATGCATTTTAGTTTTAATATTTTGTTATTTTATTACTCTACTATGTTGAAGAAGATGATGATATTTGGTATCTAAATCTATATTTTGATTAAGACTATTTGGTATCTAAATGTATGTTTTGATTACGACTATGAGTATGAGACATTGTTTAATTATGCATGTTTATGTAGTATTATTCATGTAGAGGTCATCTTGGTATCCCGCTATCCCGGTTTCCGGGGTTGGCCGCGATGCGCCGCTATCTAGAATTAACTACCTAGCCTAAAACTGAAATGTTTTCTAAACCCTAAAGCTGACTTTATCTTCTCCAAGATGCATGCACAGTCTCTTCTCTCTTGCCAACTGCCGCCACACTGTCTTGCCTTCATGCTTCGTTACTTCTTGGATCTTCTTTCTTGCTTCTGCTACATTTCTTCTCTGTCTCAACTGAATCGTGCCCCACTGAAGAAGGAGATGGGTTAGCAACAGGGAAGGAGTACTGTTCGCGAAAATAAAGAGGAAGGACTAGAGTTTTTGTTTCAAAAACCCTTCCCGCTGAAAATGAGACAGGAAAACATGACTCATTCTGCAAAATTGTGTCGCAAACGTGCCCGCAATCGCTACACATTGACAACATATTGTAAAAGTACTCACAACATCCTAATCAGTGGAATTGTTTTTTAACAAATGGTTCACAACTGCGAATATTACTCCCTCTAACAGTGCAGGAAAACAAGAACAGGAGCCCAATTATTTTTGGTTAAGGTGTCCAATGCATACCTTGCATCAAGGATTCGATGAAATGTTGCAGTTACACCAGGTCCAAAACCAGTAGGAAAAGCATGTTTGCTTATTGAACCAAAAATATTCACCTAATAAGAAATGGCATGATTAAGTTGCAAAAAAAAAAATAGAATATTAATATATAAACGGTAAGATGGCGTTAAAGTTACAACTTACAATACTATGATGCACTAAAACATGAATACAAAAACTTCCTTTAGTCCCAACAAGGACTTTCATTTGAAGAGCATCAAGGCTTAACCCACTTGAGCATGAACTGCAGTAACTAGAGGTGAGGTCATGAATGTCAACTACATTTCCTTTGAGAGAAATCAACTTGCCCTCAGGAAATAAGCAGTGTGAACTACGAGGGCCAGAACAAAAATTAGGCCAATCCACTACAGTCCCAATGTTGAAACAAATGTTTGCACTATGTTCTGATGTTGCAAATTTCTGGATTTGACCATCTTCTGATTCCATAATATTATCTTCTAAAAGACCTGTAAGGTTGACAGGTAGATAAATACAAACATCGGAACAGACACCTGAAGAATCACCATTGGAACTCCGAAGTTGCTGTTCAATTTGATCTTTAGGCACAGCCCCATGAATGACAGGAGGTGAAGAATCTTCTGCAGATGTATATACTGATTTATAATTGAAAAGAACATCATCAAAAATAAATGCAAGGCTCCAGATATGATTTCCATAATCAATAAGAAATTTAGCAGCACCACCGCTACCAAAACCAGCATCATTTGTGGTACTGAAGCAATCTTTTTCATTATGTTCTATGATGTAATAACCACCAATTTGCAACAACTGAAAAACAGTACAAAGTGAATTAATACTCAGGTTCACATCACAAAGAGGGAGCACCTAGGTAAGCGAGCTAAAGAGAGTAATAAAATTACCTGATACTTTAAAAATGTATCAGATGAGAACTCAAGCAAAATTTTCCTTGCAGTAGGTTTTGAATTAAGACTCATATCTTTCCTAGGTGATTTAGAACGCAACAGAGCTGGGCAAACCACATTCTCCTTTTGAAGGCCTCTAAAAGTAACCATACAAGATATATCAGGAGAACTCAAATCGTCACAATTTGTGTTCTCTTTTGATTCCCTAAAAGTATTAGAGCAAACATTCAGCTCATAGACGGAAGTGTGAAACTCATCCTTTGATGTATTTACTGATTTCTTAATAAGTTTTTGCCTCTTAATGGAAACATGCTCTTCATTATTACCATTGAAGCAATATTTTGAAAGTTCTAATGTCTTGTCCCCATAAACATTGCATGAATGTGAAATTCCAGGCTTCCCATCAAGCAGTAAAATGTAAGGCAAAAGTATAGCTTCAACAAAAGTACTTGACTTGTTGGACCTCACATTATTAGAATACTGCAACAAGTGACATAGGGGCATTAGCAGTGCAATTTTTTTACATGTGCGTAATATAAAAGAAAAGTAGAACATTGCTGATACTATATAGCCATAGAACATTTTAAAATCGGCACTGTAGTTCATACTAACGTTAGAGAAAAAAAAAAAAAAAAAAAAGACAACCTTTCTATACTATTAGATCTGTGCAAGGTCACATCAACATGTTTTTTAATGGATAGAAAGCAATTAAACAACTCTTCCCACTGGCTAGCTTATTTGTGCCTCTAGAGACCTAGACATTGATCATGTCTCGCAATGGTGTTTTATGGGATTAAGAGGTAGATTAGGGATTTGAGGACTTTGGGCCTTGTTAGATATAAAAAATCATTCCAAGGCATAAGCAATAGCCTAATCTCTCCGGAGACTTGATCTTTGGAAGTCAAAGCCTCTTAAACAAAGTGCTAAGTGCTCAGGAGTAAATCCTTCAAGTTCCTATTTTATCATTATATCATAATGATAATGTCAGCATAAGGTTTGAGTCAGTATGCCTTTCATCCATGCTTCAAGTGAAGCCAATAGACTTTCAATCATGCGGTCATATTCTTTTTTTTTTTTAAATCATATCCAGGCATCCTTCAAACAGCTTATAGCAGGGTTTTAGATACTATGGTCCTTGACAGGTATCTTGAAACAGATTGGACTACTAACAGAAATTTATAAAAATTCAACTGACGGTGGACATAACCCTGTAAAAATGGATGTTGAAGTTATCATAACTAAGTCAAGTTAAATAATAATATATTTATACACATAGCAGCAACTAAAACTTCCAGGATATCTATTTTCACAGGGTTAACACTATCAATTGCATGGCATTAGTATAAGCTTATATCAATTCTATTAACTGATTTTATAATATTCAATTTATATCTGAAACTCTTCTCTAATTTTGTTTTACTATGCTACTGCTCAAGAGAATAATTATATTTAGCTCGTTAAACAATTACAGACTGCAATTTCCAACTGAATATACAGTTAAAACATACCTTTTCTTGCAGAGGAAATTTGTGAGATACCCGTAGTAATTGGTAGGATCCAGATTCAAGTATCTTAGTTTCATTCTTACTATTGATGCAAGGATAAAGGGGAAAATTTCTGCATTTAATATTCTTCCAAAGACAGTAAACAGAAATCGATGTGCTAAATTCTCTTTTCACTTGGGTACAATTGAAGATCACTCTGCACGATAATGATTCATTCAATTCCAACTGATCCACAAGTTCACCATTGCCATCCACAATAACATCATAGTTTGTCACCTATAAATCCAAAATACTAGAAGTTGAAATACAAATTTCTATGGACGTGTTATGACTTTTCTGGAAAATGATACCATTACCAAAGTCATCTGCAGCCTAAAGAATATGTGAAAAATTACCAATGAAGTTCAAAAGATAAAAATAGGGAAAGTAATGTGAACATAAAGAGCAATGTGACCTCAAATATGTCATTGGAATTCCAAGTCAAGGGAAGGTCTGGTATAAGAACATCAATGCCACCAGTCGCATCAACCAGCTGCAATCTTCTAGTCAATGGATCAACCTGAAATTTAAAGCAAGATCATGAGAACTCTAATATGAGTAGTAGTTATGCAAATATTACCAAATTGAAAAAAAAAATGTGCTGCTCCATTTTGAACAGATCAAAGAAAATATTTATGTGCCACATTACTATGAACAAAACAAAACTAATAAAACCCTTGCAAAATTGCAGCTTACTGGCAAATAATGAGATAAGAGATAAACTAAAATAATAACCTTTAGATATCCAAGCAAAACAATGCCTACATCTTCACTTGGAAGGATCCTTCTTACTGATGTACCGTTGTATCTGCCTCGACGTGATAAAATACTGAAATGATTGCCAACAGACAGTAACTTACAGTGATTTTCTGCCTTTAGCATTCTTTGTAATATGTTTATACAGTGATAGATGAAGATAGATGTTGGTACTACCTGTAAAAACATCACAGATATAATAATATAAATATATAATATATATCCTTCAATGTTTAGTAACAAGTACCTTCCGCCAGAAAAAGAAAATGACTAAATTCTTTTTTCTCTCTTTTTTGAGTGAAATAATAAATGTTATGCTGACCATTTCAGATCTAAATGTCATAAAGTACCAGAACCATATTTAATGTAATATAAATAAATACAAGTAAAATACCAATTCCAGAAAACTGCAATTCATTTCTCTACTGCAGCCGTTAGAGTCATGTCTACTCAGCCCCAAGAAAGCACCATGCTGCCAAAAGAAAGCATTACAACCAAACTAATGCAGCAAATTTGTTTTCGACAAATTTTTCCCAAGTGCTAATTTGTTATCATACCTGAGTTTGAAATAATGAAGGAGATAACAGTGAACTAGCATGCATCTGAGCTAGTCCTTCTTTCTGGAAAAACCTTGCAACAACAGCTCATCAGAATTGAAAGATAACATAGAGCATCAACCAAGCTAAGAAATCCTTGAACCCAAAGGAAGTAGTTTACATGTTTTGATCCCAAAATCTCGTTGTCAGATAGGATACCAGCAAACTTTTTACGCAAACTTGAGATGAGAAGTAATACCCTGCAAAGCAAAAATCATAAAAACCGAATAAAATAAATAAAATATTACATTCCAGCAACCTTCAAAACTGTAAGTTCCAAATTTAATGCTCTAGAAGGAAATCAAACTATGTTATACCAGAGTCTTGCTGAAAATGGTAATGACTGAATGAATTTTCCTAGCATACTTGAAGACTGCCAAACTACATTACACCTGCAATACTATAATGAATCATCAATTTATCTCCAGAACATATGCATAAGCAACCACACATATTTCATAAGTCCGAAATGTTCAAGGAACAATTATTATTAATATTATATTATCACTTGCATGGCATACAACAAATCTGCACATGACCTTGAATGACTTCAGTTAGTTACAGTTGTTTGCATTGGTCTAACCTCCCCAGTGAAAAAGGTAAGGATTATAATATGCAAAGAACAAAATCAAAAACTTCTCATTTGCCACATGAAACAACTAAATGCAGCCCAGCCATACTTTGAGCATTGATGAAACACAAACTTGAACAGAAGCAAACACAATATTGTTAGTAGCAACACATACACAGTTTCCAGCGGAGAGAAGGACTCCACAATAATGCTAGTCTTGACGCACGCCCCAAGAATAACAACTTTAGTCCACGAAAACTTTGGATCCACAAAATGGACATTTCTCACAGATATCTACACAGATAAAAAATTCAAGGGTGAAACGCAAAAGTCTTTAAGGGAAAAAATTCAAGCTGTCATTAAATGTGTCGCGTCTATAAAATAGTGAATTCACTTCACTTACGATGGAACCAACTCTTAAACCATGTATCATAGTATGTAGTCGATCAGTTAAAAGAAGCCACACATTATTATCCAACTCCAAAGCCATCCCATTCATGTAAACACCTCTAATTACACCAGTATAAGAACCACACTCACCCTTCCCTTTAATCTCACTCTTCAAGCATGGCGCCAATTTCCCTAAACGCGGACAAACGTGCAAAACTGTCTCATCCAAGGTCAAATACATCAAACAAGACTCCTCTTTGGTTATGTAAACCAATTTCTTCTTCAAACCCAAAACCACAACACGATTACCAATCAGCTTAGTCATTACCGGGTGAAACGAAGATGCATTGCCACAAAAATACAAAATCTCTATTTTGGTAAAAGAATGACCATTAATATTCTCAATTTCAAATGAACCATTCCTCAAATTGTTTACTAACTCCCTAGAACTACATAACTTACACTCACAGCACAACAAATGTACCAGAAAACCTAACAAGTTCACCTTAGAACTCGAATTCCAATCAGGTTCCCCACTCGGAGGCGTGATGCACGGGACAATTGAAAGAGGGCCAACTGACTCCACTACTCCATGGACACCCCTGAAATTCCGACCGCCATTATTGCAACCGGTTCCCGAACAATTCAGCTTAAGAGGAAGGAAATCCGGAAGGTTTGACTCATCGTTGGGATCGGTAAAGCACCATTTGATAATCTCCAAGAAGCCGATTCGGCGTCCGAGATCGCCGGGGTGTTTGAACGGGATGAAATTCCAGGCGGTGACGCGGATTTGCTTGCCGACAGCTGCGAGGCGGAAGGAGAGGATATCGCAGCAGACTGTGGTGGAACCATCAGAGAATTTGAAGCAGGAGCAAAAAAAAGGAGTTGTGTGAGTGGGGAGAGTTAGGGTACCGACGATGACGGTTGGGTAGTTGAGGGTGTCGAGAATGCGGTGGTCAGTGGGATGTTGAGGATGCGGAGGAGGAGGTGTGGATAGAAAGGGGAGAGAGGCGGCGGAGGTGAGAGGACGAGGGAAGTGAAGGAGGTCTGCTAGCGGATACGTCTTTGCGTGTTCCATTGGGATAGGAGATGGATCATTTGCCGCGTCTAATGTTGGTGGTTGTTTCTCTATTTTAGAAATTGGACGCAAGCGGGAACAAGGGTTTTTCGAATACGAAAAATAAACTTAATGCTTCAAAAATAAGAATATACATTTTGAGATCAACACATTTTTTAGTAAAATTAGTTGATAACTAATAGCTAATAATTAATAGTTGTTAAATCAATTAAATATTTAATAAATTTAATAATTTAATTAATTTAAAAATATAAAATAATACAATTTTTAAATAAAAAATTAGATTATAATTTATTTAAAATAGTTGTAAAAATAGAGTAGAATTTTCAAAAGTGGATATTTAAAAAAAGTGATTGTTTTTACAAAATAAATTGTATAAAAAGGCTCATGAAATTGGCTAAATATATAATTATAAAAATTAAAGATATATATTAATGTATTTGACGTTTTTATACATTTACAGTTATTAGTTATTATTCACTTCTACACATTGTGAGGAAATAAAAAATTAAAAAAACTACTATGTGATTATTGTTTAGTATCCGTGATAAAATAAAAAGAGTGAAATAATAAAAGATATTTTTAGAAGAAAAATATACTACACCAAAAACACTATTGTCCTGATTATTTATGTATGTATAAATATATAGATGTATAGAAGATTGTATTAATAGATGTA
>NC_021166.2:36075416-36107790 GCF_000331145.2 Cicer arietinum | reverse complement strand
GTAGGGAAAAAATGTACAACCAAAAATCCTAAATTCCACTCAATAAATTTTCACTATCAATTGCAACAACAAAAATTACTATTAATTTATTCGAGGGCAAATAAATAATTATTTTTCTAAATTATAAAGAATATATTAACAAAAACATAACTAAAATTTTCAATATTCAATAAAGTCTTTTACAGAAAAATAAGTTGTGAGGTTTAGAAAAATTAAAATTTGATATAATGAAAAAACCTCCCAATAATCAATGACAAGAGAGAGCATTTTAATTGACAAACAACTTTAATACAATAGTAACTAAAGTACATAAGAATTACAAAGTGATGAAAATAGATTAAATCTTTTAAGATTAAAGTGATTTGATGTCAAGAATTGATGATTTCACTCTATATTAAAAAATTGATGAGCAATTTGAATATACTCTTAAATTTTTCAAAGTTAAATACTTTGAAGCATCACCCCAACAACTTAGTGAATTATAAAATTTAATAAAATAGAATATAAAAAATTATTTCACACACAACACAATGGTAGTCAAGAATTTCTTTTTAAATTTGATGTACTTCATTCTATATTAAAAAATTAATGAACAATTTAAATATACTCTTAAAAATGAATTACACACGTAAACAATAATAGTAGTCAAGAATCTTTTAAAAATTTGTATATTTGATCGTTCAAACAAAAATTACAAGAAAGATACTAGTTAATAGTAAGGTAGATTAGACGTCATGACCGCAAAAAGTTTTTTACTCAAACTTATTAATTTTTCTTTATTGAAGAAATTCAATCAACTTACTGTAAAAATATTTTGTTGCTTTATTGACAAAAATCAGACAAAGTATTTATGTGATTCATCAAAATAGTATATACTTATATCAATAAATATAATAAAAGATGTCTTCACTAAGAAGTTACCAAACTATCCTTTAAATCATATTTTACATTAACTTAAAATCATCTATGTATTCATCAAACTAAACTTCATCCACATACAAAAACTCAATACTTAATTATCATTCAATAACAATGTAGAGATTATTTTAATTAGGCTTATTTGTATTTTTTATCCATTTATTTTCACCAATTCACATAATTAATCCTCTTATTTTAAAAGTCGTTAATTTTTATATATTCTTCATACTTTTTAACTAAAAAATAATAATTTAACATATTTTAAATTATATTGCATACGATTTCATGATACATAACTATTTAGATAAAATACCAAATTTAGTAAATTCGTTCAACTAGTTTGATAAAATGCCAAATTTTTCAATAATTATATGCCAACTTTAAAATTTTTAATAAAATACCAAACGATATTAGATTTGACTGAAAGGCCAACCACTCATTGAAAAAGCTTAGGATATCTAATTTTCAACAAAATAATAAGATATAACAATAATTACAACGTCATTCTTATGTGATAAAACCAACTTTAAAGAAAAATAATCATTTAATCCCTAATTTTTCCAAACATGCAATAAGGGAAAACAAATTATAATTTATTTCTATTAATCATATAACTCAATAAAACCTATGCATGCACACCTTAGAAAAGATTTAAGTTGGGGTTTTTTATGATATCTCAAACTTTAGCACTAACATCTCACAATTATCAACAACACAACCACTTTACCATAAGAGATATAACAATAATTACAACGTCATTCTTATGTGATAAAACCAACTTTAAAGAAAAATAATCATTTAATCCCTAATTTTTCCAAACATGCAATAAGGGAAAACAAATTATAATTTATTTCTATTAATCATATAACTCAATAAAACCTATGCATGCACACCTTAGAAAAGATTTAAGTTGGGGTTTTTTATGATATCTCAAACTTAGATGGTAATAAAAATGGTAATATATGAAACTGAAAAGAAACTGAAAAGAAATGAATCAATGGTAATAAAAATCAGTATAATGGTGATCAATTGAATAAAAAAGAAAAAAATATATGAATCAATGGTAATAAGAATTAGTATAATGGTGATCATTTAAATGAAAAGAAACAGATTAATGGTAATCAATTGACAATTATTCCCTTGTTTTTTGTAACCTACATCCAAAAAGTCTATAAATAGTCGACACCAAAAGCACAATTGGGAGCACAATGGAGCGCACACAAAAAAAGAGAAGAGAGAATAATAGGCAAAAGTGGAGAAGGTAATATGATTTTGGGAAAATCAGTACAAAAAAAACCAATTCAGGTAAAATCAGTCCAACAAAAATCAATTCAGCAGTAAGGTATCACTTTCTTATTATTTCTCTAATTTTCGGTTTATTAGTCTTTGTATTGCACCTTTTAAAAAATATTCTTTTTGTTTTCTTTCTCTTTTTCTGTTTATGCAAAAAATAAACTCATATGTTAAGCTTTCATTTTTTAAAGTTGTTTGTTCTTAAAACTGTTTTCTTTACAACAAAAAAATAAAAAATATAACTAAATGATGTTTATAAACCAAAAAACAAATTTAACCCTATTGTAATTGTCGCGTCCGGTTTGTCTGCGAAAAAAAAAATAAAAAGAGTCGCCACCAATTTTATTTTTATTAAAGGAAAAACAAACTATTTATTTATCTATTTATTTATTTATTTATTTTTTACCCCAAAAAGAATAATAAAAAAATTAAATTATTTACCTTAATGAAAGAAAAAAAATATTTGTTTTATTAATTTGGTTTGGCAAGGGAAAGACCTTGCTCCTACGTATCCCCAGGTGCAATAGGGAAATCAAAACTCACGTAGTTCTTGGGTAGAAAATATTGATGTGTTGACAGATTTTATTATTATTTTTATTTATATATGTATCAAAAAAAATAAAAATAAAAAATGTAATAATAGTAATAATGATGATAATAATAATAATAATAATTATAATAATATTTATTCATGGATTATATTTTTTATATTTGTTTTAAAGTAAAGAAAAAAAAGTTGATCCTTCTTTTAAAACAATAATGTAATGTAGCGGTATGTGAACGAGACAGATGGACACGACGGTGAAATAATCTGTTAAATTATTTGCTCGTACGTTGTCGGATATGTCGCGACACAAAGGCCACCCACGATTGAGAGTGAGTAATATGGTGCGGCGAGCGAGGATGAATTTCATCCGGCGGCCGCGACCATTAATTCTAATCCTAAGGGCGAAAACATTTATCTGTTGTTATGATTTTTTTTTTAGTTGATAAAGACGTATTATGAATATTATATTACAATATGATGAAATTTATTTTTTCAGCTGATAAACATCAATTAGTTATATTTTTTTATTATTATTTTTGTGTTGCAAAGAAAACAATTTTAGGATTAAACATTCTTTAAAAAATAAAAGCTTTACCCATGAGTTTACTTTTTACAAATAGGAAAAAAAATAGAAAGCGAAATAAAATATATAAAGAAAAAGATGCAAAAACAAATATATTACCATTAATCTATTTTTGTTGGTTTCTTTTCTTTTAATTGGCCACAATTATACCGATTCTTATTGCTATTGATTCATTTCTTCGGTTTTCTTTTCTATTCAATTGATCACCATTATTCTGATTTTTATGACCATCAATCAATTTATTTTTGGTTTTTTTTCTTTTATTTATTTATTATTTTATAGGGGTACAATAAATAAATAAATAATATGTATACAATTAATTATACGGTAACTGTTTTAATAGACGATGTAAAGTAATATTATTTTCCCTATTCGAAATCGACTCCCGAATCCATTTTTTTGGTTTAAGAATTTTATTTTAGGTTTTATCTAATTTTTCCTTTTAAAATAATTAAATTGGCGGCGACTCCTTTTTTTGCGGACAAACCGGACGCGACACTAATTTTACATTTGCATGCTTAGTTGAATTATATTTTTAATATAAACAAACAACAAACAAAATGTACTTGGAAAATAGAGCATAGTGCTGCTATTTTGACTTCTTTTGATCATCATTTTCTCCAAGCGCCTGTCGTCTATGTTGTAGTATGCACATAATAAGGGCGAGGAAAAATAACCAAATTGGATTCGTGAAAATGTTTGGAGTGCTTTGTGGAGGAAATGGAACACATATGCTTAGAAACAGAAAAGAGAAAAAGAAAAGATTAATAGAGCATCTGAGAGAGGTACTAGTACTCACAAGGGAGGTTCCATGTTTGCTAGAGAAATTAAATATTATATGGTAATTACTATTAATATATATCTATTAATTTATATTCAATTAATTATTAGATCACACCAATTAAACTTGACATTTAATATTTTTCGGAAAGACAACTTGAAAAAGAGGTCACTTAGGCTGAGATACATCGCTATCTTCATGTTAATCCTGAAACAAATGAGTATACTGATGGATTATCACAAATTATTCAGGTAAATATACATTTAATTAGCATTTAAATTGATATATATTTCTTTAACTATATACATACTAATTATAATGAATTAGCTCTCTAAATTATTATATATTAATTAACTATTTTAATTTTATTATTATTTTTTACACAGGAAAAACTTCAACAAGTCATGAAAGAATGGGATGTTTAGCAAGCTACTCTTCCTCCTGCTCAGCGAGCTGGTCTAGCACAACGAAAACAGTATGAGATTGCAAGGTTTATGAACATTAGTAGTGGCAAGTACAAAGGGTGTGTGTTGGGTGATGGTAGTTTATCGTCAACATTTGTAAAAGGTCCAACATGATATATTCAAATTGAGAATTCTTCTTCTTATGTTAGTATGGATCGATCTTATCATTCGTCGATAGACAATGTTGACCAATTAAAGGAACAATGGATAAGTGGGCAAAAAGAAAAGACACAACAACTAATACAAACAACCATTGAAAAACTAAATGAAGAATGGAAACAAAAGTTTCAAGAGCAACAATCGTAGTTTCAACAGCAACAATTTTTATTTCCTCCTGCATTTCATCAATAGTTGTCGCCTCACAATCATCAACAACATTCAAGGCCTCAGTACTTGCAACAACAACCACCGTTCCAATAGCAACAACAATACTCTTAATACTCCCCAAAGCAGCAACCGCCTCCAAATTTCCAACAACAACATGAGCCTCGAAACTCCACCTTCCAACAACAACAACAACCAATGTTTTAGCAACAACAATATTTCAATAATCATTAGTATGTTTGGTCTTTTTCACAACATCTTCCTCAACCTCAAGCTGACCAACTATGCCAACAACTAACTTGATCAGACCAGATTTAAATCAACCTCAACCGGTTATGGCTCCGTCGACTAGTGGTGGTGTACTTGAAGATAAAATGCAATTTCAAACCATGTTGTCTCCAACACTAATTAATAATACTTTTGAGGGACTTTTGTCGTTGGGTAATATTCCATCAAATAATGATGGAGGGAGTGGAGCTAATGATCAGATGAATTATGATGATGATTGATGTATTCGAGTAATATTTTCTATTATTATTTTTGGTTTATATGAATATATTATACATTATTATTTAATTAAGGCGTGTTTAATTTTTGGTTTGTATGACATAATTTATTAATTTTAGAATATTTTATTTTGTTTGACAGTAATAATTAATTAATATTAAAATTATAATTTATTTTTATATATAATATTTTATTTAAATTTAATTTAAATTTATATTTTCAATTTTTAAATTATATTAATATTAATTTTTTATATATAATATCATTTTTTAATATTAATTTCGAATTTTATAATCAACTTTATCATTTATGGCAGTCTAAGCATTCACAAATTTGAGGCGGACTTTTCCATCACAATTTTTTGAGAGGTTAAACCCTCACAAATAGTAACAAAAAAACTTTGTGGTTGCTTTTCTCCCTTTTATGAGGACTTTTGACCGCCACAAAATCAAAATTCTCTTATAGTGATTTTACTCGTAAAATCATCAAGAAATTATTAATGAAAATAATAAATATTGTTCATTATCTTTATTATTGTCTCAACTACTGTCACCAATGGTATAATATCATATTATAATTGTTTAAACTAGTGTTTAGGATTTGATGTACTAAATCCTTTTAGAAATATTCAAGTACCTTTAAGCCTATATTTTTGTTTCTTTATGGCTAAGGATAAAACGGGGAGGCATGTCATAAGTAAAGTTGCAACTATTATTGCACATATTCATATCCACTTTTTTTACCTGCATAGAAAATTATATATACAAAAGTTGGAATATGAATAGCATTCATGCAAATTGCTATTACAATTTACCTCTTTCTGTTTAAAAGTTTATAAACATTAACAAGTATTCCTTATATTGTATGTGTAACATTCTCAAATATGGATATTTAAATTAAAAGAATTTTTGGATGTTCCTTCAATTCACAAAAATATTTAATCGATAATATAAGTATATTGCATGTGGAACATTTACTTTTGAAAATATCAAAATTTTGTTTAATTGGAACTAAAAAAACTCAAAATACATAAGAATTTTTACAAATTATAAGTGTCATTTACGAGATTTTATATTATGAAAATATTCAATAATTTTTTCATTGTGTACAAATACATTTTTTAATAGTTGTAGTTGCCATAGACCGAATTAAAACTAACTCTAAAAGTAAATATATCATTGGATACAATGATATCTTTTTAAAACCAGAAGGTTTTTTTAACCAAAATAATCATAAAAAAAAAAGATTTACTGAATTTATCCAAAAAAGTTAATTTACACTGAACTCTATCTCCAAATCTCTCTCCCTCTCTCTCCTTATCTCTGAATCTCCCTTTCTCTCCCTCCCCTCTCTCCCTCTCCCTCTCTAGGAGCTTTTTTATTTGATTTTATTTATGTAGAAGGAAGTATTATTGTTGTTATATTGTTTAATGTGATCAAATACTGGTTTTTAATTTTAATTTACATTTGATTTTACTGTTGTTATTTTAGAATTGAATTGAAATTCTTGTGATTTATTTTTCTTCATTCGTGTTCAATTAACACTATATTCATTCACAAAATATTACAATGTAATGTTCTTATGCTATGGAAATATTTACATATGAAATTAGTAAACAAATAGCTAAAACTATATGTATTTTATCAATCCATTGATTTTTCTTTTTATCATTATTTTTTATTGTATAATTCTAACAACATGAATAAGCGGTGAGATAAATCAATTTCTTTAGATAAATCAATTTTTGATAAACAAATGTTAGTAAATTTATAGTTACTAACCGAGCTAACTGCATAAGACAACTTTAGATATTCATTACTATTAAGAGGCTCACAATGGATGATATATTGTCTGATAATGTGTTTTTTAGTGGAGTCAGTATTCACTTTACAAGTTGATTTTGTAGGTTTGAGTTAAGTCAAACTCAAAATTTTAAGATGATATTAGAATCTATCTAACATCTATTAGAATATTTGCTATCAAGTCATTGTTATCTTAGTATTCTGGTCACACTCCAGATTAAATCAAGATGTGATGAATTATGTGACACAAAATGAAAAGAGAGATAAAAAAAATGAGAAAACAAATTTAAAAATACAAATAGTAAGGTTTTAAAAACAAAACATAGAATTTCGTATAAAAAAACCATAGAAATTAAATAAAAGAGTAACACAAGAGCTTTTTGAGTTAATAATCATGAAGCAAAAGTAAAGGAAAGATGCATTTTTGTAGAAAAGAAGAGAGGATGGTGGGAATGCTAAAAGGATCTGAGTCATTGACCAAACTAAGTCAATGATAAAAGGAACTGATAGTGGGAATATTATGTCGGGTTTTACGATTAACAACTAGCTTCATGGTAGGCACCAAAGTGTGTATTGGATAATGAAAACTCTACCGCAACACATGTTCACTCTTAATACCATTGGAGATAAGATGTTGAGCATAAAATTACATGTTTTTAACAAGGTTGCAACAATGTTACTAATTGGTTGAGGTGAAGAGTAAATCATTATTGGTATTCCTCCATCTTGAGAATCTATTTTGAGTAGACTAGAATAATTTAATGAAATATCGTTAGAATATTCACTGATATATGTTTGCCACACTATTTCTCTGTCATATATAGAACTTATAATCAAATAATTATTGTCATCCTCTTCATTATCTATAAACTCAAAACTTAGACAATACTTGCCTTGTTCTGAACATAACTTGTATGAGTCATTCATTGTATGACCTACCTTCAAACTATCACTTTGTGCATTAACATGAATACTAGAAGTAGTAGTTGTAGTACTCCACCACAACCCTAATGAATAGTATATGATCATCAACACAACTTTTTTCTCTATTTTAAAGCTAATCATTATGGATGTTGTTTAGTGAAGAGTAATAATTCACATGCGAGACAAGGTTTGCATTTTGCACAAGGGATGAATTGTCTATGTTACAAAGTAGAACATTAAACCTTTTAGAGGATATATGGTTGTTTTGGTGGTTTGAGTAGATGAGTTAAGGAGCAGAGTTATAAAGAGATCAGACGATTCCTACCATCAACACAGTTCTAACATAACCTTAGTTGTTTTTTTAAAAAAGAACATTAAACATTTTATTGGATATATGGTTGGTTTGGTAGTTTGAGTGGATTAGTTAAGGAGCATAGTGATAACTAGTTCAGACAATTCCCATCGTGAGCATAATTCTAACATAACTTTGTTGTTTTTTTTATAAAAAGAACATTAACCTTTCAAAATGAGACAAATAAGTTAATTGAATTGTTTGAATAAATATACTTGTTAGAGTAACCTATAAGTCACCGCACACCTTTGAACTCCATATTTGAATAGGAAATTTGCAAACAAAGTAATTAATTGCGAGACATGTGTTGATAAAAAAAAGTATATAATTGGAAGACATAAGACTAGAGTCCATGTGTTACACAAGCTAGAAACATTAAACAAAATCTCGAACCAACCTTATCTTTATTTTCCACTACAAAATGTTGCACTCTTTTTCAGTACTTTCTCTAACAATGAGATTAACTAATGGAGAGATCACTTAATTTTTTCTCTAAATGAGATTAAATTTGTAAACAAAATCTCGAACCAACCTTCAGTACTTTTTTTCTTCTTTTCAACAAAAGGAAAAGATCACTTTACTTTAACAAAAGGAAAAGATCAATAAGGGAGTGCTTTTGTATTGATTAAGTTCTATATGCGTAGGTCAATTGGGAATATGGAATCTGTTGTCAACTTTTTATGGGGTGCATAGCTTGTGCATTCTCTAGTAATAAATTTTGCAGTTTTAAAAAAAATAAAACATTACTTTAACACAATAATTGAAGGATGAGTAACGGTAAGCTGGTAGCATCGCTTTTCACACTACTGATTCGCACTCTTTTCATTAACAAAATTATTTATAACTAGATGCATGTGTCCTTGTTGCACGGATTTAATCATGAAATCAATCTAATATTTTTTCTTAAATTGTAAGTAGAGTTAAAAATATTAATTTTAAGTAAAAAAATCATCTTTTAAAATAGAGATGCACTAAAATATAAACATGTTAGAGGTTAAGTTTAGAAATATATAAACCTTTTTGAATTTTGTAAAATTGACATTTAATGAAAGAATTAATTATTTATCAATGTATTTTATTAAGAGATAAAAAAATTCAAAATTGTGAAAATCGCGATTACAAAGATGTAAATAAAAATTGATTATTGAAAACTTGAAAAGTTTAACATTATTGTGTTATGACAATAAATATATTTTATAATCATAAGTAAGGTGTATATAATAGTCTAATGTGTGGAAATCTTATTTATGTTATTGTATAGTATTTAATAATATTACAGAAGTTTTAAGTTTCAGCTCATTACAGTAAAATATACACAATGAAATTGAAATAAAAATTTATACCCAAAAAAATAAATTAATAAAGTTATTTTAGTGTCATGGACTTGCTTAAATTTATTTTGCTATCTCTTAGTTCACCAACTAAACTACGTTTAACATAGTAAATAATTTATGTATGGAATTGTTTTTCCGTTTTGGAGTAGTATCGTCTAACATATGTGGTCTAATAAAAATATTTTTGTGGTTATGACCAATATTTAAACCTATTGACAATCATTTGGATGTTGAATCCAACTTTTTTTCGGTTACTTAAATTATATAGAAGCATAATCAAATCATAATACTAAATCATAAAAAGTAACTTGTTCAAAAATGAGACAATGTTATCATTGTAGCTACCAATTATAGTTGGTCTTTTTTGACAATTGAAGAGAATACCAACTATACTTCTTCAATTTAATGGAAACAATAAATGATTATGCAACATCAAATAGAAAAACACATAGATCTGGAAAAAAAATACAAAATAACAATTTAGATTATATCACTACAAGAAAACATTTTATACCTACGAAAAATCAGTTCGTGAGTAAATTTGTTATTAAATAAATTGATTTTTTTTAATTCGATTCCTCATTTATTATGTGGATAAAATTAAAAAAATTCGTGGGTAAAGTTAAAAAAATGCAACTCAAACTTAAGTTATCGAAATTTCTTCGTATTTTTTTTACCACTAATTCTCCGTAGGTAAATGAAGAGAATAGTTTTAATTGTTACACTGATTGTCCATGGATAAAGTGAAAGTAAATTTTTGTTTATTACTTTCTTTTTTGTTAGAAGGATCTTTTGTTGAGTTAAAAAACTCATCATTTTCACTTGACTAAAAAAACTAAATCATTCATACTAACTTATTCTCACTGGTCTCACTAGAAACCCTTCTTTCTTCTTCCAATTGCTCCAACCCAGATTATACGTCAGATTTCTGCCACTCAGACCTCTGCAGCCGCCGCTTCAACATCTCATTCAAAGGTTCTCTCATTCTCTCTCTTATTTTGTCGTTCGCTCTCTCTCGTTCGCTCTCTATTCACTCTCGTTCTCTTGTTTTCTCTCTCTAATTTGTTTTATGTTCATAATTATTTGATGTGTAAATGAAAGAAGAAATAGTTTATTATTTGATTTGCAAACTGTAACTCATTTTCTCATTTTGTTTTTGCACAATTAATTGAAATCCCTAACATCTCATCTTTATTGTTTCACATGTAAGAACTTGAAAATCGCTAAATCTTACAGTTTAATCCTTTTTGTGTAACTGAAACAAGGTGAATTGAAATGAATTGAAATGAATTGAAGTGAATTAGTGTTTGGTTTGCAAGTCTGTTTTCCTTGATTATTGGTAATATGGCTTTTGCTTATATCTGTTTGAAAAAAGGTATTGAATTGCAGTCTTGTTGTTTTTGAATTTGGTCAATTCCCTGGTGCTTATATATTGAATTGTAGTCTTATTATTTTAGAATTTGGCCAATTCCTTACTGCTTATATATTGAGTAGACGACTCAGTCTGAAGAAATTCAATATAAATAGAAAAAAGTAATAAGAATGACAATTTTCAAATCTGAGTTTTCAAGAAGTATAGTAATTTGCTTGAAAATTACACAAATTTATTGATGTTTGATGTTGATCTTATGGTAAAGGGAGTGAATAGTCTGTAATTTTTGTCTTTCGATATTTGAAACTGCAATAAGAAAATAACACAACATATGCAAGTGAAAACTTAGAGTTTGGTTCATTAGTGGTAATAGATAAAATGATAACTCTTGTTAATATTGTAAAACCAATTAACATAACAATATACACACAAACAAAATTATATATAAAATTCGCTTTCAATGTAATGTGTATATATATCAAGTATGTTAAGTGCTAATCACTCAAATACTTTGAGTGATATCTATAAATCTTTGAAATTTCAACTAAATACTATAGCAATAATGTTAGCTCAATTAGAAAAACATATTTGGGTCAATACAAATGTTAAGTATGTTTTTAATTATGTGTTTCATCCCTTGAATCTTCCTAAAACTTTCTTAGAACCAAAGTAAGGTAATTAGTAAGATAAAATGTTATTGTTTTCAAAACAAAACTAAAGCAAGGTAATTAGTAAGGTTGAATTCCATTACCAAAGCAAGATACTCTTCACGTTAACAATATTAGTAACGTAAAATGTTATTATTTTCAAAACAAATTCTTCTCATGAAAGTAAAACCCATAATTTTGTTCAAATTATTTAATGATGATAGAACCTCTTCATGTATAGAACTTAAAATTTCAATATTTTCAGTGTAAAGAATATTAAGATACATATTTAAATAGATAAACATATGATAAGGCATAACGTTCTCAATTAATTCATCCATGTTGCAACAAATAATATTACATTTAAATAGATGCTAGATCATGTTAGATTGAAAAACTTTATTTATCATATAATGTTTATGTGCATATTGATGCATATTCTAATAACTCAACTAACCATACAAAAAAAAAAAAAAACACATGTATTTTGAACACATACATGATAAGCTTGCACATTAGAACATGTCAAGTAAATAAGACAAGTGTAGATTAATGATTTAAAAAATTAAAATAACAGAGAAGAAAATCATGATATTGAGTATTGTAACTATCCAGAGAGTGATAGAAGGGTTATTGAAATTTAACACCAGTGAAAAATGGGCTATTATTTTTTTTTTGTACTTTTCTATTTTTGGTTTCCATGGAGTTTTTTTTTTTTTTTTTTTTTTTTTTTTTTTTTTTTTTTTTTTTTCTCCCTTTTTTTTTTTTTTTTTTTTTTTTTTTTTTTTTTATATTTTTTTGCCAACCTTTAATTTGAGTCTTTTAGAATGTCTTTTTTAAGTTGATTTGTGTTGCAACAACATGATTTGTATATGAAGTGAAATATGGTATACATTGGCTAAAAATAATGTGATAGATAATATGGAGTATGTTTACGTCTGCATCACGTTCGTTATTGTTTTTTATATAGTGTAATACAATAGTTTAGAGTTATTTATGTATATTGAAATAATTGATGTAAAACGAATGAGTGGTAATGGAATTGATTTTGATAATTAGTTTGTGTTTGGAGAACATTATTTTCAATTTGAACTTTGAGTAATAACTTGTTTGTATAGATATCCTATTTAATTTGTACAATTACTTTCCCTTGATCAGTTCCATCACTCATCTATTGTTTGTTTGTCCTTCAAAATATGGATGGCTACTACCCAGATCGTAGTTGGGTATATGATAGACTTTATGCTCAATGAGGGGAGTTGAAAGCAACCTTCTCAAAAGATGTTGAAGAGTTTATAATGAAGGCAATAAGTCAAAATCAGTTTGTAAAAGATGGTGGTTGCAGATGTCTTGGTCAAAATTGCATGTGTAGCGTTGTATTGTTTGCAAGTGAAGTCAAAGTTCACTTGTATAGGTTTGGGTTCCAACCAAATTATTGGTATTGGACTGAACATGGTGAAGAAGTCTCACATTTTGACCCAAAGTTTTTTCCAAGTAGTAGTGGATATATAGATAACGATGATCCATTTACGTTAATGCAACATATGGTTGATGATGCATTTGGTCCTAAGTATGACTTCCAAAATAAGGGTGATAAAGGCAACGAGGAAGAGATTAATGAAGAGCCCCCAAATGATGATGCTAAATACTTTTATGATTTGATAACTGCTGCTACTTTTATGCTAAATCAAATTAAAATGTTCCACATAAATGTCTTGATTTCTTTGCAAGCATGCTTGTAGATATGTGGCCTTTTAAGGATTCATTTCCAAAAAAAATTACCAAGCCAAAAAATTGGTGACCATGCTAGGATTGAAGTCTGACAAAATTGATTGGCGTGTTAAAGGGTGTATGTTGTACTACAAAGATAATAGTGCAGATGGAGAGTGTAGGTTTTGTCATGAACCCCGATATATTCCTCGTAAGCCTGGGATAGTGATCCGCTGTAGCACACAGGTCAAATACAATTGATAAAATATAAATAGAGGTGATAACTCGAATCGTTTCGCAAGGACTTCTGATATAATAATAATAATAACCGAATTGAAAGTTGAAATTAAAAAGTTTTTTTTTAGATTTTTTATTTAACAGAAGAGCAAAACGATTAATCCACTTATTCGAGTTTCAGACATATCATAGATTCTATCAATGAGTTTAATTTCTAATCCGTGATTCTATTCTTATTTGACTATAGAATTAATCAAACAAGCATAATCAATCCTATGTGAATTCGGTTTCTTAGATTGGATTAAACATCACAATCATCAAAATATTATAATTAAGCGTCGCAAAATTATAATTCAATTAAATTAGAAACCGAAACCAAATTCTGTCAAATAAATTTAATCGATCCTATTGAAATTCAATTTAAGCAATCATAATATCAATATAATAAAATAAACAAGAATAGAATCATGAATTCGAAATTGACAGTGTAACCTGAATCTCAAGGTGTTGATGAAACTCTGAACTCGTGGATTTATTTTATAAAATTAGCCTTCCATAAAATAAAAATAAAAACTATTTATTTCTTGTAGCAATCTAAATCCGAATATTATGAAATCTGCAATTTAAGCACAGTAAAGTTCGACATTGGGCTTTTATTTCAAAACAAAAGTTATTGCTCTGATTTGTAGCTTTCCAACGCCTACTCATATGCGCCAATTCGATATCTAAAGCTCAAGTTATGACCTACAGAGCGAGCAAGTATCAAAATGCAAATAATAAAATTATAATTCAAATTCGACCCAAAGTTTAGAAACAAGATAAAAATATTATTATAAGCTATAAAGAGCTTTTAAAATACCAAACTAAAAAACTAGAAACATGTGACCAAATGCTCTGATCAAATTCCCCCACACTTAAACTTTTGCACTCCGAGCAAAACAATGCATGCGATTCCAAATATTCTTATGAATGCAATGTGGTGAGAAAAAAAAAAATTCTAACTCAGCAATCATGAGTAGTTTTTTTTTTTTTTTTTTTTTTTTTTTTTTTTTTTTTTTTTTTTTTTTTTTTTTTTTTTTTTTTTTTTTTTTTTTTTTTTTTTTTTTTTTTTTTTTTTTTTTTTTTTTTTTTTTTTTTTTTTTTTTTTTTTTTTTTTTTTTTTTTTTTTTTTTTTTTTTTTTTTTTTTTAAGAGTAGTTTTTTTTTTTTTTTTTTTTTTTTTATTTTTTTTTATCACAACCAAGGCAAACAAGAGGACAAGTTAGCTAAAGAATGCATCATAAGTGATAGAGTTCTCCCAAGATATAAAATTCTCTCAAAGTGTTTACACTCAAAGTATTTGGGCTACTGTTTACACTCAAGCACATCATGAAAGCTAGCACTATCATAAACTTGACAAACCTCTATAATCTATATTTGAAATACATGCACATAATGATCAAAAGATCTTTATTCAGGTTGTAATGTGGCCAAGGTAAGAGTGATATGATCATAAGGATACTAGGGCTGAAAATCAAAGATGATAAATGAGTAATGATTAAGAGAGAAAAACAACATTAAGAAGTAACTCAACAAAATATCATTGACTTTTATTTTCATACTCTTTTTGCTCACAACAAAACCATTTTTCCTCATTTTATTCCTCATTTTGAGCACCTACACTTATTTAAGTAAAGACTCATTTATCCCCCAAGATTGGGTCAATTCATTGTTTTTCACTTTTAGGCTTGTAATGAGCTATATAACAAAGAATGAGATAATCAGGCTCAAAAGGGCTTAAGCAAATGGATAATTGTAGGGTATGCTTATTTTGCTAGTAGCTTAATCAAGAAACAAATGCCTAGATTATTTCAATATATGCATGCGGGCAAGAGTCAAGTCAAGTTTTGGCGTAACTAGCAATCATGAGTGATATAACACACAAGAAAAAAAAAGATGGAAAAATGTATTCCATTCATAATAGGGCTAAAAAATCTCACAAAGGTTAATGACTTATCACAAATGATACAAAATTTAGCATTTTAATCCAATTTATTTTACCAAGAATGCCCAAATATTATCCAATCATACTATTCCAAACAAACTCTCAACATTTACAACCATGAAATCTGATGAAAAAGCATGTAGTGCAATGTCCATTTTTATTTTTTATTATTTTTTTATATATTTTTTTTTGAAATATAACAAATAAAATCCTAAATAATAAAATTTGAAATATAACAAGTAAAATCCTAAATAATACCCCCACACTTAAATTGCACATTGTCCTCAATGAAAGTAAAAAATATAAAATAAGAGTAAGGAAAGAGAGCTCTCTGTTCAAACTTCAGTGTAGGTGGGCTTTTCCAAGGATATTTCTTCTATGGTAGCATCTTCAAGCACATAGCTCTCATGGAATAGCTTGAGGCGTTGTCCATTTACTTCTAACACTTTCTCGGTGTTTTCATTTTTTATTTCCACTGCACCATGAAGAAAAATGTTAGTAACAACAAAAGGGTCAATCCACTTCGATCGAAGTTTCCCAGCCATAATTTTCAGATGGGAGTTGAACAATAAATCTTTTGTAGAATGAAAAATTCCTTCCTAGAAATTATCTTATCATGAAAGTACTTAGTTTTCTCCTTATAGATCCGAGAGTTCTCATAAGCTTCAAGTCTAAGCTCTTCATGTTGTTGCAATTGAAGCTTTCTCTCCAAACCTGCTTTCTCCATCTCAAGGTTACAACTCTTGACCGCCTAATAAGCACGGTGCTCTATTTCCACTAGGAGGTGGCATGCCTTAACAACACAAGTCGATAAGGAGACATCCCTATTGGTGTTTTGTAGGCTGTTCTATGAGCTCAGAGAGCTTCTTCAAGTCAGTGGCTCCAATTTTTCCTGTTTGGCTGCACCATCTTTTCTAAGATATGTTTGCTTTCCTAGTTTTAGATTTCAGCTTGCTCATTAGTTTGGGGATGATAATGTGTAGAAACTAAGTTCACAACCCCATACTTCTGAAGCAAAGCGTCCATGGTGCGATTGCAAAAATGAGTGTCTTGATCACTTATGATGGCATGAGGTATTCCAAACCTGCAAAAAATATTTGATATGATAAAACCTGCAACAACTTTATAATCATTAGTCCTAGTGGGTATTGCTTCCACCCACTTCGAAACATAATCAACAACTAGTAAAATATAGACAAAACTAAAAGATATAGGAAAAAGGCCCATAAAGTCAATGCCCTACACATCAAATATTTCATAGAAAAGCATAGGTTATTGAGGCATCTCACTCCTACGAGTGATTGTTGTTCCTGTTATTTGGCATTGTTCACAAGTTTTGTAAGTCTCAAAAGCATCTTTAAACAAAGTGGGCCAAAAGAAACTCGAGTGTAAGACTTTTCTTGCTGTCCGTTGATGACCATAATGTCCTCTAAATTGAGAGGCATGAGAAAAATGAAGAATGGATTGAGCCTCATGGTGGGAAACACATCCCCTAATCACCTGGTCACTACAGAATTTCCACAGATATGGATCATCCCACACATAATATTTGGCATCACTTTGAAGTTTGTTTATTTGTTTTCTGGATGCATCTGCAGGAAAGACTTCAGCCACTAGATAAATTACAAAATCAACAAACCAAGGAATAACCTCACGCAACTGTAGCAGTTGCTCATCAGGGAAGACATCTTGAATGGGGATAGGGTCCTCATCCATTTCTATTTTGCTCAAATGATCTGCCACCAAATTTTCAGCCCTACTCTTATATGTAATCTCTAAATCAAATTTTTGGAGTAACAACATCCACCGGATCAATCCCGGTTTTGCTTCTGGTTTCTTCAGCAAGAACTTCAAAGGTGCATGGTCAATAAAAACAACTACCTTCGAACCTAACAAATATGATCTAAACTTATCAAATGCAAAAACAATAGTTAAAAGTTCCTTTTTAGTGGTAGTATAATTAGCATATGCAGAATCTAAAGTCCTAGAAGCATAATAAATAATATGGGAAACCTTACCAACCCTTTGTGCAAGGACTGCTCCCACTGCATAGTTAGATGCATTACACATAATTTCAAAAGGGATGGTCCAATTGGGTGGTTGTATTGTGGGAGTAGAGGTCATTGTTGCCTTTAAGAAATCAAACATCTTCTTGCATTTGTCATCGAAGGTGAAACTGACATCTTTTTGCAGCAAATTTGACAACGGAAAAGCTATCTTGCTGAAATCCTTGATAAAGCGCCTATAAAAACCTGCATGGCCAAGAAAAGAACGAATCTCGCAGATGCAAGATGGGTAAGACAAATTAGAAATCACATCAATTTTGGCAGGGTCCACTTCTATCCCATTTTTAGAGATCACATGTCCCAAAACTATGCCTTGTTCAACCATAAAATGATATTTTTCATAATTCAGCACAAGGTTAGTTTCAATACATCTATGCAAAGCTCTATCTAAATTGTTCAAGCATGCATCAAATGAGGAACCATACACAGTAAAATCATCCATGAAAACTTCAATACAATTTTCTATCAAGTCAGAGAAAATACTAATCATGCAGCGTTGGAAAGTGCCAACAACATTGTATAGGACAAACAACATCATCCTATTGGCAAATGTGCCGAAAGGGCAAGTGAATTAAAGCCTTCTGAATAAGAGGACTGGATGTAGCCATGTTAGTGGTGAACCAAGATAATTCTACGTGTCAAATTATTTATGCATTCATTGCTTGCTATCTCTGAATCCAATTGCTTCTACTCCACTTAAGTCACCAAAACTAAACAAGTTTTTTATTTTATTTATAAATTATCTAAATGTTACCAACTTTGGCAAAGACAACTCAACCCCCTTCTCGTGTTTGCACCTTCAATTTGCATCAAAGCTCGGTCTCAAGGTTGAGCACTTTACATTGTTTGAGAAAAGATCCAAGGGTTTAATATGCCTGGATATAGTGAAGAAGTTGTTGGAGGAAACATCAATATACCACCTCTGTTTGATGTAGAACGTTTTGAGTATTGGAAAGACAGACTGAGAAGTTTCTATATATCACAAGATCTTGAACTTTGGGACTTGGTGGAAGATGGTTATATTTCAGAAGAAGATGTACAAGACGCATCATATGTCTAGAACATTCATGATAAATGCAATAACCTTCAAGGAGTTTGACAAGTGCACTAACAAGGAGATATCAAATAGTATTTATGATAGTCGGATTCTGACATATGAAGGAAGCAAGCAATTTCAAGAAGCAAAGGCCAACCTCCTAGTCAAAAAGTATTAGTTGTTCAAGATGGAAGAAGATGAAGACATTGAAACAATGTCTTCCAGATTCCAAACCCTGGTCTTAGGATTAAAGGTATTTAAGAAGAGTTATACTACTACTACTAATCATGTGAAGAAAATTCTTAGGAGTCTGACAAGCAAGTAGAGACCTAAGATCACTTCCATTCAGGAAGATAAGGATCTAAATACTCTAAAGTTGGAAGAATTAATCAGAGGAAGAAGAGATTGCTTTCATAACCAGAAAAATTTGAAAGATGTGGCACAACAAAAGGAAGACATTTTCCCAAAGATATTCCAAGCAATCTAACAGAGGGAATGATGATAAATATGACAAGAAAATCATCATCTGCTATCGATGCAATAAACTTGGACATATCAAGTCATAATGTTCAAATATGGAGAAAGGGAAACACTTGAGGAAAGATTCCAGACCCAAGAAGAAAAGTTTGATGGCTACATGGGATAATTTTGAGGAATCTTTTGATGATGAACAAGCATATTTGGCTATGATGGCTCACATCAACTCTTCCCCTGGATCCAACACAGATTATGACTCTGGAAGTGAATCATTAGATGAAGAAATTGAGGTGTTTTCCGACTTTGCTCGATTTGATTTAGTTATTGCTATAAATGATATTTTAAAAATGAATCAAAAATTGTCTTTAAAATTGAAAACACTTAGGAAAGAAAATACAAATCTAACTGAAAAAGTTAATGTTTTAAAGAATCAAAGTGCTGGATTTAAAATAGAAAATGCACCTCTGAATAATGATATTACTTAACTTAAGACATATAATGCAAATTTGAAAACTGATATTTATGAACTTAAGGCTGAAAGTCTAACTCTGAAAAGTAATTATAGTTTAACATCAATTGAAAATACCACATGTAACTCTCATAAGCATGAAGAAATATTTCAATATTTTCTTGATAATGGTATGGAAAGAAGCAAGAATACATCTATGATTTATGGTGTTAGTAGGAATGGTATAAAAGGAATAGGATTTCAAGAAAAAGTAATTAAGTCTAAGTTTATTCTCTCAGATGATTTTTGTACTATTTGATATAAGAAAAGTCACACTAAAATATCTTGTCCTATGCTAACCACATGGAAAGACAAGAACTTTTTAAGATCTATCAAAGCAGCACCCAACTAGATTTGGGTACCAAAGGATAAAATTGTTTATGTTGCAAATGTTCTAAGCAATCAAATTGAAACACCAGTCATGGTGCCTGGTCAATGGATGTTTGCAATATATGAAGACAAAAAGGTATATGTTCTAAGACCTACCAAACAGAAGCCAATTGACTATGGTGGAATAAGGACTGGTCAACACAATACCTATTAGAACTAGAACCATATGATGAACCATAAATATCAGAAAAATCTGGAGTATCAACAAAATCAAAACTAGCAGAGAAACCACACATATCAACAAAACTAAAACTACCAGAAGAATTACAATTACAATTATTTCCAAAAATACCCGATACATTAGTAGAAACCAAGTATCAGATGAACAATAAAAATCAGGAGTCTTCTTTGAATACTCCAATCAAATTCATCAAGATTTCAAACCTGGATGAGAATCAAATCCCTTCATCCAGACTCTCTAATAAGAGAATATGCAAACTCAGAATCTGAAAACCAAAAAAGAAGAACTAAGAGGGTGTTCATAGTGAAACTGAAATTGTTAACATATAGGTGATATGTTTCTCTAAATTTAATTATTGTTTGATATTATAATTATTGTGATAACAAGAAGCTTGATCTTAAATATCAAAGCTAGATAAGTATTGTCCAGGTTCTAAAAAATTTAGAGAATAAGGAGATCCACATAATCTGAACATTTCATTAGAAGTAGCGTACAACTTTGGTTTTCAGATACAAGTAGAAACCACCAGAAACATCACTGATGTTTTAATTGTATTAATTTCATTCTTCAATTATCTGATTTATATTATGTTATATGATAAACAACTTGACCTTAAAATGTCAAAGCAAGTTGAGGATACTACAAGTTTACCGGAAGACAAATCTTTAGAGGATGAATCTGATGAAGTTAGAATCAGTCAAGAGAAGCCATAAGGAAGATCTAGATGGAAGTACAAGTGATCTCATCTCATTGAAAGTTCAAGTGACCCTTTGAGGGTAAGATCATATCATCATTAAAAGATACCACTTTGTTTGGCTCACTCTCATTAATTGAGCCTACCACTGTTGATGAAGCATTGGAAGATGATAGACAAATTCTTACAATGCAAGAAGAGTTAAATGAATTTAAGAGGAATGATGTTTGGGATCTAGTACCTAGATCAAGAAAGAACAATATTGGAACTAAGTGGGTTTTCAGAAACCATTTAATTGGAAAAGGTGAAGTGGTCAGAAACAAGGCAAGACTTTTCGCACAAGGCTACAATCAACAAGAGAGCATTGATTACACGGAGACATTTTCTCTAGTGGCTAGGTTAAAAACTATTTTATTCTACTTTCTTTTGCAGCAAATAATAACATTACATTATTTCAAATGGATGTTAAAAGTGCTTTTATAAATGGTTATATAAGTGAAGAAGTTTATGTTAAACAAGCCCCATATTTTGAAAGTTCTGATTTTTCAAATCATGTTTTTAAACTTAAGAACCCTCTGTATGGTCTAAAACAAGCACATAAGACATGGTATGATAGACTCAGTAACTTCTTGCTTGAAAATAACTTTGAAATAAGACAAGTAGATAGTACACTTTTTAGAAAATCAATAGGAGATAACAATCTTATTATTCAAATTTATGTTTATGACATTATTTTTGGATATACTAATGGCACTCTTTGTCAATAATTTTCTAAATTGATGCAGCTTGAATTTCAAATGAGTATGATGGGAGAACTTAAGTTCTTTTTAGGGATACAAATTCAACACAGTAAAAAAGGTATATACATTCATCAAACTAAGTATACAAAAGAACTTCTTAGGAAGTTTAAGGTGAGTGATTGCAAACCTATGGCTACACCAATGTACCCTACTTGTTCACTTGAAAAGATGATCAAGGCGAAAAAGTTGACCAAAAATTATATAGAGTAATGATAGGATCCCTACTTTACCTTACCATTTCCAGACCTGACATCATGCTTAGTGTATGTGTATGTGCAAGATTTCAAGTTGACCCTAGCGAATCACATTTAACTGTTGTTAAGAGAATCCTCATATACCTAAAAGGCACTACCAACCTTACCTTGTTCTACAAGAAATCTACTAAGTACAAACTTAGTGGATGCTGTGATTTTGATTATGTTGGAGATAAACTTGAGAGAAAAAGCACTAGTAGCAACTGCATATTTTTAGGTGAAAACTTAATATCTTGGTCAAGTAAGAGACAAAACATCATTGCAATGTCAACATCATAGGCTGAGTACATTTCAGCAGGTTCTGAAGATAGGTTTGACTTCATCAAGGAAAACCTAAACCTTATCTTCATACTTGACTGATGTTGTGATCACTTCAAAGTAGTTTAGTTTTATACTAGTTATTATATTTTCTTGTATTATGTTTTATATCTTCATACTTGACTGATGTTGTGATCACTTCAAAATAGAAATAAAATTAATTTGAAGAATTTACAAACTCAATCTGAACAAGATACAATTCAAAATTAAACAAGGAATAAATTGAAGCCCAAATTTTCACCATAAATAGACACTCAAGGCTGAAGGTGAAAAGCATCGAAAAGCAGAAAAAAGTAGAAAAACTCAAGCTCAAAGTTCTCAATTCTTCTTAGAGTTCATAGAGAAACACTTGTTTAGATTAGAAATATTTTCTGAGTGTTACTTTCTTATAGTGTGAGAGTTATTATTATTATCAGCCTTGTTAGAAGCAACTACTCAAGTTCCAATCTTTTGTATCAATCCAATAATGGTTTAAATCATTCTTCAATCTGGGGTTGTCAAGTTGTTAGGCGAAGATTTGGCTTGTATAATCAAAGTGCTTAGTTCCTCAAAAGTATGGGGTTGTTAGGTTGTTTGGGAAGACCGACTTGGAGGGTCAGGTGCTTTGTAATTCAAGGTATTTGAATTAGTGGATTAAAGCCTTCTGAATGAAGGGAGTGGATGTAGCCAAGTTTGCGGTGAATCAGGATAAATCTATCTTCTTGTGTTTGCACCTTCAAGATTGGGCAGCTAAAGAAATAAGTAAGAAAAGAGAAGAATTAATAGATAATTGAAATTGAAAATCGCAAATCTAAATTTGATTCCTTGCAATAAATTACAATGAATCTTAAATGCAAGCTCTTCTAAACTGTAAATGTGAGTGTGTGTAAGATTGGTGCAATAACTTGTGCGACAAACTGTCATTGTGAATTGTGGCCATTGTAAAATATGTTTACAAATAACAATAATCTAGTACAATTATGGAGTGTTGTTGTTGATGTGTGATATATACTCGGTTTCCAATATTAGGAATCTCCAAATTTCACTTACCAAGTAGGATGAATAAATTGATTATTTAAAATTTATATTACAAATTGATTGAGAAATTAAAGGAACACATTGATTATAACTGATTAACGTTAACAAATTGATTGAAGAATGGTGACTTAGTGTTTGGATGAGTGACTTACAAGTTAATTAGTAGGTAGATTTAAATTTAGAAGACAAATAAGTTTAGTAACAAAAAAGGTGAAAGCGATAGTCACATGAAATACTTCCAACGTTTTCTCGATTTGGTTCTGATAGATTATCTCCATCATTCTTTAATAGCCCTCGCGTTTTTAAGTTTGAAAGGCATGACATTATAGTAAAAGTTACCAAAGGTTTTCATGAATGTTGTTTTTTCTCTATCTATTGGATACAAAAGAATTTGATTGTATCTTGAATTTGCATTCATGAACGTTAAAAGTCATAAATTCGGATCAATGAAGAGTTTGTGTCAAGCAAATTTGGGATCTATTCGTAACATCTCATCACCAATCCATGCAAAATAGACACGCATCGTCCATGTGAGTGTCAATATCTATCATCAATATGTCGGCGATTGATACATTTTTTTTTCGATATCACAATTTTAGGTTTTAGCTTAACATCGATCTTAACATTCTTTAGTAAATCTGGGAAGCATTGTTTAGATGCTTCGAGATCGGAATCTATGGTTCCCACTTCTTTATTTACGAAGTGATACCTTAGTTTTAAGTGGATGGTGGACGAGATTGCTCCCAATGCGGCTAGAGTGGGTCTTCCCAAAATGCAATTGTAGTCATATTAGTAGTCTACAATCAAAAACTGAGTTTTTATGGTTTTAGCAGTGCTTCCATTTTCGAAGGTAACCATTAGATACATATATCCCCAAGTCTGGATGGAAGATTCATTAAACTCGTGCAAACTAGCTCCGGAGTATGGGAACAAGTATTTCTCAGTTAAATTGAGTATTGTGAATAGACTTGACTACATTATATTACACGAACTTCCCTGGTCCACAAAGACCTTGTGTACATTGTGGTTTGCCATTAAAACCCAAATGAGGAGAGGGGTTTGATAGTTTGCAACCCCATTAAGTAGGTCCTCATCATAACACGATATCGGCATACACCTCTTCTTTTTTGGTTCAATGACTTTTTCTCCGTCGAAAGACAAAATAATCTCATTGAGCTTTCTTTTGATGGAATTACAACTATCTTGCTCGACATGAGGATATCCCCCTGGTATGACGTCTATGCCAGTAAATAAAAGCCACTGCTTGTGTGATTGTTTTGTCATTCCGGCTTTGACAAGGATTTCTTCGCAGCTGGAATACATTGTCCCACTAATAGCCATGACATTGGGCAGGTTTTCCCACTGGCTATATGCATTGTCCATGATGGCCATCATAATAGGTGGTTCTTTTTCTTCCCTCAACGACAACTTTATTTTTTCCTTTTTCATTTGGAGCTGCTATGGATTTGTTAGGCGATCTTATCCTTGCAGCCCATTATAGACTATACCCTTTGCCTTCATTGGTATACTTTTTTAATTTCCCTTTTTGTGTCAAGCTTTCAACAACATATTTGAATTTGATGCATTATTCGGTGGTGTGCCCATGCCCTTTGTGAAATCTACAATATTTTCTCTTATCCACCCAGGGCTCTTGCTGATAGCCATCGAGAATTCGATGTTTCCATCTTTGAATTTCGCGTTGAAGCATTCTTTCAAGTGTGTTAAAATTCCTGCATATGTTTGCATATAATTATGTCATATTGATTTTGTTATCATTATCCATATCTTGACTGCAACATTGACTAAAATGATTATTGATCATCATACATGCTATGATCCTTGATGTTAAATGCCAACTTGACAAGTTTGTTATATGAATGCATTGATCAACCACATGAATTCTATGTGTAGTATACTCATGCTATTGCTCCTTACATTTTTACTTCAATTTTTATTCCCCAACCTTTTCGACAGATTCCAAAAGGGAGAGATAAATATATGATGGATATAGGATGAAAGTAAGTAATGAAGAATATTAAGAATTTACCTCTTGCATATGTTTAGGGGGAGTTTAATTAGAATGATAAGAGTTAAATTCTTGCATGTGTTTAGGGGAAATTTAATTACATGTCTATGAACATTCTTGCATTTTATTTATATTCATCCATAAAATTTATGATTTATTCAAAAGGTTTATCATCATCAAAAAGTGGGAGATTGTTGAGGTAAAAACCTTTGTGATATATGTAATTTAATGACAACAAACCTTATGAAATAAATGATTAAGTTTTCTAAATGGTGATCTACTAATGATTGCACTTAAGTTTTATTTAAGGAACATGAATTGCATAAGTGAATAAGCAAGAAGCCATCCACTTCTTCAAATTGCATAAAAATTGATGGCAACATCATATTAAAAGGAAGGAAGTTCATTTAGAGAAACGAAGAGCATTATTGACAAAATTTTATAAAACAAAGAACGTTCTCCACAGTTCCGAGATAACAAGAATGATCAGATTCTTAAAGAAAAGACTGGTTTTATTATTTATAATCTGTTCCAGAATTTCACCATAAATGTAGAAGAATCATCTTAGTTAAAGAATCACTCCAAAGAACAAGGGAAAAAGCTATGCTTCATAAACTATCAAGCAAGATCAATCTCTAGATTAATGGCTAAGATAAGCAAGTACAACCTGAACATAAATGATAAAGTCACTGCACCACTGACACACATACATAACATAAAAGCTTGGCACAAAACAACTGTCAAAAGTTCAAAATCCAGCAAATCACTCAAAACAGAAACAAAGAACGGTCTTATTTTCACAACTTTAATCCAAGAATGTTCTAGTTTACGAAGAATAAAATCTGTTGTAATTTAAGACCGATCTGGACTATGAAATTACATATATTTACACTACAAGTCATCAATATTCATTATAGGGAAATTTAATAATCTACCAAAGATCATTTTGGACATATTCGTTCAAAGAGGATCAACAAAGGCAAAAAAAAAAAAAAACATCAAGAACAAAAAGCAAGATCAATGTCTAGATTTATGATTAAAAAGTACAACAAGGATAGAAGTACCAAGACTCCATCTCTACCAAAAGTAACACGCGTACATAGCAGAAAATCATGACACACAACAACTGTCAAAATCCAACAATCATACAAAACAAAAACGAAGAATGTTCTTGTTTTACAAAAGAACATTATGGTTATTGTATTTTACAGGCATAATTAAAACTAATAATTTTCCATAGTCCAAACTACAATTTAAAGAGTATCAAGAATGCTCAAATCAATGGTGAAGCCCAAAACTCAAGCGAAATGCCCAAAGGAGAGAAACAACCTCAATATTGATCTCCAAATTGATGAGTTGTGAGCAATGGCACAAGTATATTGTACTTATATTATTCTGCAGAAACTTCTCCATAAATCTGATTTGAAATAGTACCCACTGATATTTTACAGCTCATTCACTCACTCATTCATGTTTTCCATCAGACCCAAAAGCAAGAGGGTTCTTCGATTGTCAAGAACATTCTTGACAAGAATATAAACACATGTTTAATTGGTTTAAAATATATCTAACACATGGTAAGTGTGCCCAATGACTATATTCATTTTAAAAGGAATATTCAAAGTCTTTTATCATCTATAAATTGAAGATCAATAGGAAGATGAAGGCAAGAGTTCAATTTACAAATCTACTAACACTTGTTCAAGTAATAACAAATAAAAAACCTTTCAAGAAAATTCCAGCTCTCTTCACTATATCTTTAAATCATCATTTACTGAGTTTGTCTTTATTTATCTCAAAAAAGTGTTGAGAAGTTTCAAGGTCCAAAAAACTTTTATCATACACATCATTTGTAACTCAAGTCTATCTTTTATGTTAGATTGAACATTTAAAGGTGAACATTGTAATTGATCCAGGTGTGATCAAGAGAAAAGGTGTGAGGGAGAACATTCTTGGTTCTGAAGCACATAGTAAAAGTCTCACAGTTGTGAGGTCTAGACTAGCCCAAGTTGGGCGAACTAGTATACTTTTTTTTTTTTTTTCTGTGATCTTTCTATCCCTTATTTCCATTTATTTATCACTCACTTAGCACTAATCATATCGTGAAGGTTTTATTGTTATATTACTAACGAAGAACTTTCTAGTTTTATTGTTTATCAAACTAAGATAATTCTTGAGTTAAAATACTTTTAATACATAAATTAATTATAAAAACAGAATCACAATTGAAACCCCCTTTCTTGTGATTGACATTGCTACTTCCACTACGCCAAAAATGACATTTAACAGCGCCCCCTTTACAGCGCTTGCTAAACACAAGCGCTGTTGTAAATATATTTTAAAAATAACGGAGTCTTTTACAACGCTTTTGTTGACAAGCGCTGTAAAACAAGCGCTGTTGTAGGTCATATAACGTTTGCGCATAACGTTACAAGGCTTTTACAGCGCTTGTCAAAAAAACGCTGTAAAATGAAGCGCTTTCGCGTATCAGTTACAATGATTTTTTCACAAGCGTTGTAAACACATGCGCTTTCAAATATTTGAACTACCTAATACAGCGCTTTTTCACAAGCGATGTAAAATACATGCGCTTTCATTGAATTTAACTACCTATTACAGCGCTTTTTTCACAAGCGCTATAAACTACATCTTTCAAATAATTATATACGTTGGAAACCCTCATATCCTCTACATCTTTCAAATAATTATATATGTTGGGAACCCTAATATCCTCTACGTACTGTGCGGTCATCTATGTTGTCTCAAATATTTTTTACACATGATCTGTTATGTTTTGTTATATATATATTAAATCTACTAAAAATCGTTATATATATATATATTAAATCTCTTCTACACATGATCTGTTATGTTTTGAAATTGTCAAAAACGCATACCACATGATCTGTTCTGTTTTGAAATTGTTAGTTGATATTGGTTTCTTTTTGAAACTTGTTGATATGTTTTGAAAGCTTATTATTTTTGTTACTGCATTTATATAGGTGGTATAATATGGATAGGAAATGGATTTCAGCCAATCGATTGTCAAAAGAGTATGAAATTGGAGTGAAGGAGTTTGTTGAGTTTGCAGTGAAGAATGCAAAAGATCCAAATAGAGTAGTTTGTCCTTGTTTAAAATGTTGTTTTGGAAAACGTGTTAGAGAAGATGAATTAGAAGGACATCTAGTATGTAATGGAATTGATCAAAGCTACACATGTTGGATAAGACATGGTGAGAAAAAAAAAGGAAACATTAATTTTGAGAATAGTTCTACATATGCTTCAACTGATTTCGATACAGATACATATGAGCCGGACCGAGTTGATGAGATTGCAAAAGCAGTTGAAGAAGATCTTCGAGATTGTCCTAAAATGTTTGAAAGTTTGTTGAGTGATGCAGAGAAAGAATTATATAATGGTTGTACTAAATTCACAAGACTGTCAGCGATATTAAAGTTGTACAACTTAAAAGCGAGTAATGGATGGTCTGATAAAAGCTTTACGGAATTATTAACACTCATAAAAGATATGTTGCCAGATGATAATGAACTTCCCAGTCGAACCTACGAGGCTAAACGGATTTTGTGTTCTATTGGAATGAGTTACGAAAGGATTCATGCGTGTCCTAACGATTGCATTTTATTTCGAAACGAATATGAACTACTTAAGGCGTGTCCGAAATGCAATGTCTCTCGATATAAGAAGAAAGAATCTACTCCAGCAAAAGTCGTGTGGTATTTTCCTATAATACCAAGATTTAGGCGCATGTATCGCAGTGAAGAAGATTCAAAACACTTGACATGGCATGCAGATGAAAGAATTAGAGATGGAATGTTTCGACACCCTGCAGATTCCCCACAATGGGCAAAAATTGATCACGAGTATCCTGAATTCGGGATAGAGTCAAGAAATCTAAGACTTGCACTTTCTACTGATGGAATGAATCCACATGGTCTTCAAAGCATCTCACATAGCACGTGGCCTGTGATTTTGGTAATATATAACCTACCTCCATGGTTATGTATGAAGCGTAAGTTTATGATGTTGTCTCTGTTAATTTCTGGACCCAAACAACCGGGGAATGATATCGACGTATACTTGACTCCTTTAATTGAAGATTTAAAAATTCTGTGGGAGACAGGTGTGGAAGTTTATGATGGGTATAGGAAAAAGTGTTTCAATTTGAGGGCTATGTTGTTCGGCACAATTAATGATTTTCCAGCATATGGTAATTTATCAGGATATAGCATTAAAGGTCAGTGTGCATGTCCTATATGTGAAGAGAGTACAAATTGGATGCGGTTGAAACATTGTAAGAAGAATGTGTTTCTTGGACATCGTAGATTTTTACCTTATAGTCATCAGTATCGTGGGTGGAGAAATGCATTCAATGGAAAATCAGAGGAAGGTAAAGCTCCTTTAGCACCGACTGGATATCAAATACTTGAAAAAGTACAAGGTTTGACCAATAAATTTGGCAAACCTTTTGCGGGAGAGCTGGTGAAAACTGGGTGGAAGAAAAAGTCAATTTTCTTTGAATTGCCATATTGGAAGTCATTGTATGTAAGACATTTCCTCGATGTGATGCATATTGAAAAAAATGTATTTGAAAGTGTTATTGGTACGTTACTCAATGTTCCAGGAAAGTCTAAAGATGGCGTCAATGCAAGATTGGACTTGGTCGATATGGGAATAAGAAATGAACTGGCTCCAGTAAAGAAAGGAAATCGCACATATCTACCTCCAGCCGCTCATACTCTATCTAGAAAGGAAAAAATTGTTTTATGTAAATTTCTACACGAAGTTAAAGTTCCAGAAGGATACTCTTCGAACATTAAAAATTTGGTTTGTATGAAAGACCTCAAGTTAAAAGGTTTGAAGACCCATGATTGTCATATTATAATGGAGCATTTGCTACCAATAGGTATACGTTCCATTTTACCTGAAAAAGTTCGACTAGCCTTAACTAGATTATGTTTCTTCTTCAGGGAAATTTGTAGTAAAGTGATCGACCCTCAGAAATTACCGACATTGCAGAGGGAAATTGTTGTTACTTTGTGTGAGCTTGAAATGTATTTCCCACCATCGTTTTTTGATATAATGGTTCACCTTACTGTTCATCTGGTTAAGGAGACACAACTTTGTGGGCCAGCTTATATGAGATGGATGTATCCGATAGAACGATATATGAAAATATTAAAAGGGTACGTAAAAAGTAGAAGTCGACCAGAAGGTTGTATTGCTGAACGATACATTGTTGAAGAGGCTGCTGAATTTTGTACTGAATATCTGTCCAATGTTGAATCCATAGGGCTTCCCATGTCTCGTCATTCGGGAAGAATATCAGGAGAAGGGATAATTGGAAGGAGACTACTGACTATATTAAGGACAGAATGGGAGCAGGCACAATTGTATGTTCTGCACAATGATGATGAGGTTCAACCGTATGTTACAATACACTTGGATCAGTTATCTCGTTTGAACATGAATAGGAATCAAAATTGGATAACTCGAGAGCACAATCGAAGTTTTGTAACATGGTTAAAAAATCACATAATGTCAAAATTTGATATAGACCCCGGATCAATTTCAAATAGATTGAGGTGGCTAGCAAATGGTCCGAGCTTACATGTCTTTTCTTACACTGGTTATGTTATTAACGGCTACACATTTTATACCAAAGAACAAGATGATCAGACCACTATGCAAAATAGTGGAGTCACTCTCGTAGCTGAAGCGATGCATGTCTCAAGTGCAAAAGACAAAAACCCAATATATGCAAATCTATCATATTTTGGGGTTATCGAGCGCATATGGGAGTTAGACTACACAATGTTTCGTGTTCCCATATTTGGTTGCAAGTGGGTCGATAATAATAATGGCGTTCGGATTCTTGCTTGTCGATTTTAATAGGGTGGGATACAAAGACGAGCCTTTTAATAGCGTGTCGATTTTATTGGTTGCAAGTGTTTTATGCCACTGATCCTTCTGATGATAAATGGTATGTTGTCCTATCGACCAATAAAATAAGTGATGATAACAATAATGATGAAGATGTTGGTAATGATCTTTTATTTGCAACATCACAACAACCACATGAAATTGATTCAACTGATGATGGTTTATATCTTAGAGATGATCATGATGAGGGAATTTGGATTAATCCATCGTTTCGTACTGTAAATGGACAAACAAATGTGAATGCCACCAGGAAAAGAAGAAGGACATCTTAATGTATATGTTTAATTGTTTTATATAAGCGATGCATGTAATCTGAATTATTGTGATAAATATGAATATAATCTGAATTATTGTGATAATTATGCATGTAATCTGAATTATTGTGATAAATATGCATGTAATTTGAATTGAGTGTTTTATACTAATATGGCAGAATAGCAACAGATTTCTTATTAGAAGCTTTTGGAATTAAACCATACATACCAGCATATTGGGATCCTAGTTATAACATCTCACAGTTTGCTACTAATGTCACTTATATAATGTAAATTAAGTGCCAATTCGATTGGAATAAATGTCTGACCAGTTACAGTCATCCAAAATTGAACCCAAATAAAACCAACACAAAAATAACATACTGAGGTCTTTTACAGCACTTTTTATAAAAAGCGCTGTAAAAGACCTCAATATGTTATTTTTGTGTTAGTTTTATTTGGGTTCAATTTTGGATGACTGTAACTGATCAGACATTTATTCCAATCGAATTGGCACTTAATTTACATTATATAAGTGACATTAGTAGCAAACTGTGAGATGTTATAACTAGGATCCCAATATGCTGGTATGTATGGTTTGATTCCAAAAGCTT
>NC_021166.2:36064646-36071004 GCF_000331145.2 Cicer arietinum | reverse complement strand
GATCTGAATATTATATGGTAGCTAGTGCATATTATGTATATTCTGTTAGTTATTATATGTAAATGATCATAGGACACAATATATGAACATGCATATGAATCTGAATGTAGTTTAGGTTGTAAATTAGGTTATATATATATGTATCTGAATGTAGTTAATTAGGTTGTAAATTACAGAGTTACATATATGTTAATTAAGTTACAGAGTTCTGATTTTTGTTCTACTGATTATGTGAACTACTTATTTGAATATGTTTTGTTGTTGTGTGCACTGATTGTGAACTGATTTTGGATCAAAATAATTTTGGATACAAAGATAAAAGAGAGCGCTTTCTAAAAAAAATGTCATAAAAAGCTAAAAAGCGTTTTTCATTTCAAATATTTAATTTACAGCGTTTAAAAAAAAAAACACATTTTATAGCGCTTTTTTTAAAAAGCGCTGTAAAATGTTGTTGTAAAGCGCTATAATGGTGTACATTTTACAGCGCTTTCTTGAGAAAGCGCTGTAAAATGTACAACAAAAGCGCTGTAAAATGCAGACCCATAATTTCATATAATGGGTCTGCATTTTACAGCGCTATAAAATGCAGACCCATAATTTCTTATAATGGGTGTGCATTTGACGGTGCTTTCTCAAACAAGCGCTGTAAAATGCAGACCCATAATTTCTTATAATGGGTGTGCATTTTACAGCGCTTTTGTTAAAAAACGTTGTAAAATGCAGACCCATAAATCATATAATGGGGTGCATGTTACAGCGCTTTGTTGCAAAAGCGTTGTAAAATGTGCATAACAAGCGCGCGTTATATTTACATGTTTTATAGCGCTTTTTTAAAAGCGCTATTGTATCATTTACATCGCTCGATTCCACAACGCTTCTTTTTTTGAAAAAGCGCTTTAAATGGATTAAAAAAAGCGCTGTAAAATGCAGTTTTTCGCGTAGTGTTCAACCATCACATTGAATTCTATTTGGTCTAACGTTTTTTCCTAAGTTCGAGAAGGTTTTATTACGGAGCATACTGATATTGGGTTGATTTGATATTGGGCATGACCTAATTATTTACAAATTTTTGAACTTTCTTCCTCACCAGGTTATGAGTTTTGACATATATTCTAAAAAATATATAGTATAATACACATTCAAGTGTCATTGTTAACTAGTGAGTGTAGATTTGAAATGTCGTTGCTAAAAAGTGTAATATTACAATAAAGCATCACACTGACAAGGTAAAAATTACGTTAGAATGCACATAATTTTATTGTGAATGCAATTTAATTATTGGGTTACATCAATCTGAAAAGAAATTGCGCTCAGGTTACTTTCTTGAAAATATCTTGAAAATGGACTAATTTTTCTCTTCTGTTTTTTTCAAAAAATTGATGTTGCAAGTGTGAGCAAGTCTTTAGGTGCAACAGGCTAGCAATGTTAGATTTTTTAACTTCCTTTAGAATAAGACTTCTATTAGGCCACTATGAATTTTGAGTTGCATGTTTGAACTAAAAATATTTGAAATACATATATATTATTACTATGTGATATTTTGAATGGAAATTTGAGTACTTTGACAAAATTCATTATAGAATAATGCTAATTAGACAAATGAGTCGCATTGTAGATGTTTTGGGGATACACATGCGGGTAAAATTAACAACGGAGTAACCAATAGTGAAATTCCTTTAGCAATACCATTAACTCAGCCAGTTCGAGTAAAACCTCGAAATGTTGCAACGATTAACAAAAACCAAAATGCAGAAGATGTATTGCACCAGATAAGATAAAATGTTGGGGGCATCACATCGAGAATGCAATTGAAAGGGTTTTAAATACACACGGTTTCAACTTAGGATACGTTAATAGACTCTATTTTGTTTATGCATTTTCTAATGTGGTGCTACATTCTGGGTTACCTCGAGGAATAATGTTTCAAAGTTTACTAAGTTCTCTGGAGAAGCTGGTGAATATACTGTATAATGGACACAAGAAAAACCAATGTCATCACAAAATCATCTCCCCCAAAGAACAAAAAAGAACTTCAGTCTTGTTTGGGCAAAAGTAAACTACATTCGAATGTTTATTTCATAATTATTAGGAGTAACATATGTGTTCACCCCTTTGTAGTAATTAAAGAAAGAAGGCAAGTTATATCGGGATGGGGAGCATAAAAAAGCATTCAAAGTCAGACATTGTTATACAGAAACTTTGTTTGGCTCTGTATTATTCATATATTAAATTGAAATATTATGTAAAGCCATTCAAAGTAACTGTAACTTCTCAATATGATATAATAAAGCACATGCTATTGAAACCTATTTTGCATAATAGAATAGGTAAATGTGTTTTAGCTCTAATATAATTTTCTTTAACATATGTTCCGCTGAAAGTGATGAAAGGCCAAATAATAGTTGATTTTTTTGGCTAATTACTCAATAGATGGCAATGAAATATTCAAACAAAATTATATCAGTTTCAATTCTTGAAAACTCTATTTTGATGGATCATGTCATGGTAAAGGAAGTTACATTTGGATGATGATTGTGTCACCTTAAGAATATCCAACCAAGTTTGTGTATAAATTATCTAAGAGATGTTCGAATAATGAAGCATAATTCGAAGCCATAATTGGACTTGAACTGTTGCTCAATTTTAAAGCTAGTAATATTTTAGTTTGAAGAGATTCACAATTGGTTATCAACCAATTAAATCAAACCTATAAATGTGGGAGTCCAAATTTGCTAAAATACTTTGAGCGTACTAACACATTGATTGGCCAACTCCACCCAACACCTTCGGAAGGACATGAGTATATCTTGGTGGTTGTAGATTACTTTTCGAATAGAAGATTCCTTTAAGAGAAGTGGAACAGAAAGATGTCCTAGATTACATTGAAGATTATATTCTATGCTAGTTTGGAATCCCTCAAACATGAACTATAGATACAGGAATGATGTTTGTTGGAAACAAGATGGTACAATATGATGAATTAAGGAACATCAAATTACTTGCTTCGAATCCTTACTATGCTCAAGTTAATGGTCAAGTAAAAGCTATTAACAAAATTTTGATCAATATTATCATGAAATATATTGATCATAAACCTCGAAATTAACATGAAATGTTAAAGCAGGTCTTTTGGGCATATTAAAACTCTCCTAAAGGTGTAACTATTACAACTCATTTTCGATTGGTGTACGAGCAAGAAGCTATGTGACCAATATAAATAAATTTTCAATCTTTGAGAATTTAAAGGCAAAATGATTTACTAGTACAAGACTATTGGATATGATGTATGACCAATTAGATATACTGACTAAGGAGATGATGACAACTTCAAACAACATTATTCGATAGAAAGAAATGGTAGGTAGGTTTTATGACACAAAAGTTAAAATGAGGACCTTTGAAGTTAATGACTTGGTTTGGAAAACTGTTCTCCCAAGTGATATCAAACAACGCACATTTGGTAAATGGTCTCCCAATTGAAAATGTCTTTTCATTGTAGAAAATGTCTTTTCAAATAATGTCTATTTGATTTGAGATACAAATTCAAGGAATGGTATAATCTTATCAATAAATGGGCAATATATAAAATACTTTAAACCACATATTCAAGAAATAAAAATAAATTAATCCATACAAGAGTAATGGCCTGGATGCCATAAAATATGCATCAATAATAAACATTTAAACAAGTCAAAAGGGTGGACGTTGTTTAAAATTATAGTAGATATCCTTTAAAGCTTCTAGTTTCTTTTCAACGGTAGAAACTTGAAAACCAATAGTTTCCGCTTTAGCCCTTGAAGAAGTCAAATACTTTGATAAAATTGTGATCAAATGTTGTTGAGCCAACTCCTGTCGAGGTGTGATAATTCTCTTTTCAGCTTTTAGTTCCTTAATTATGCTCTTCATTTTAGTGATTTCCTTCTATATTTCAAAATCTCGGGATTTAGAATCTTCAAGTTTTTGTTTCTCTTAAATAATGTTAGATCTTGTGTTTGAGTCCTCTTGAAGATGAAGTTCAACAACTTGGTCAACTTTAACGTTGTCGTCTGTGGCTATTCCTAAATCATTGTTCTTCATATATAAGATCCTATGATGATGTCTATTTACATGTAGAATTGATTCAATAATGGAATAAAAATAAACAAATTAATTTTGATTGAAAATGTTATTTTCTTAGGTGATGACTTGTCGACCTTGTTTTAGCTATATGTGGAGCTCTAGATTTCTAATTGAAGTGATATTTGATTCGTAGAAAATCTTAGAGAATTATCTACAATTTATGTTTTAGACTCAACACCAAATTCAACTTCTATAATAGTCAAACATGAGCTGAAAGTTGCCACAAAATTGTGGTGTTTTTATTGTTTTATGTGGTTCTTTAGAATAATAGCTAAATAAAATAAATAAGCACAAACAAAAAGGGTTGTTAAAAAATGTCTATTGACTTTCCTTTGATTGTTTTGTAACTATTTTCTAATTAAGACTAGACAATTGTTAAGAAAGTTATTATAGCCACTAAGATTAATGTAAGCTTATTGTGGCTTTTTGTTTCTTCTACCAAACAACTCAAGACTCATATTTGTATGTACCTCACATATGTAGAAAACTTACATTTGGACAAAATAAAATATTTCTTTTTGAGAATTATGAGTGAGATTTTCTCATTTTTGAATTCTTGGATTAGAACTTAATTGAATCTTATTAATGACTTTTTTACCATTGTGACAATTCCTCTTGCGTTATCAATAATCTTGAGTGTGGTGCCTTCATTTACCATTTATTTCTTCAAATCCACATTTTGTTTATTTATTTTAATTTTTCCATATATTTATGCATCCATATTTTGGGTTTGTCATTAGTTAGCCTTGGACATTCCATAGATTATCTCAATTGGAGCTTTCGTACCTTTGAGTTGTTCTTTAAAATTTGATCCCCAAATTACTAAAAGAATATCTTCTTCTTCATTGACTTGATGTTGTTGTTTTTGGTGCATATCAAAATATGAATTTATTTTAATTTTTGAGTTAAGAATTTGATAAAAATCTAGATTTCGTTGAAGATAAAAATTAATTTTATGAGTTTTATTTGAAGGTAAAGATAAATTTCACGAGTTTCTGTAAAAAATGATTGCATTGTTGTATTTTAAGATATAAAAGATCAATTTACTATTTAAAATTAAGAAAATGATCAATTAAAGAAAAATAAAAAATAAAAAACTGAATTGTTACTTGAAATTGAAATTATGTTAAGGAATTCGAGAGGTATTTTGCATATATCATATTGACATTTAAATGCTTTTATTTGAAAGTAAGGAATAATGTTATTACCGATTAAATTGGATACAAGCAATGTACTTTTAAGTTTAATTTCTATTTCAAATACAAATTAATGATAGGCTATTAATAATATATATATATATATATATATATATATATATATATATATATAATAATGTAATTTCAAGTATTAAATTAATGCCACAAATATTTAGTTTTTTCCATATAAATCTGTTAAAAATCATACGATTTAATTAGCGACTCGCTAGTTTGACCAATACCCCGATAAATCACCAACCATCTGAAGGAGTTTTAAAACACTTATGCCTTAGGTCCATTCCCATGTAAAGTTTTTACATCTTTTGTCCACTTCTCACAAATACAGAACAGATTACATTATAATAAATTTTATTATTGAAAAATGTATGATTCAATAGTGTGCAAAGCGATGCTATCAGCTTATCATTACTCATCCTTCAATTATTGTGTTAAAGTAAAGTGATCTTTTGCTTTTGTTGATAAGAAGAAAAAAAGTAGTGGTTTTGGGGAAAGGTAATCCAATGCGACATTTTATAGTGGAAAAATAAAGACATTTTTGTGGTGGAACACATCAACTCTAGTCTGATGTCTTGCAATTATATATTTATTTATTAAGAGATGTCTTCCAATTAATTACTTTGTTACTAAATTTCCTATCTGAAGATGTGCAGTGTCTTAGCAAATTTTCTCCGAAGATGTGTAGTGTCTTGTAGGTTAAGTTTTGAAACGACGCTCCTTCAAACTTGGTAAGTATGTTTTTTCTAACTAATTCAATTCATTGGGTGACTCATTTTTAAAAGGTTAATGTTAGATTTTGTAACAAATAGACAATTAATCTCTTACGCAAAAGTGCAAAATCCTCTCTCGCATGCAAATTATACTTCACTAAACAACATCCATAATGGTTAGTTTTCAAATAGAGAAAAAAGTTGTGATGATGATCATATACTATTCATTATGGTTGTGGGGGAGTACTACAACTACTACTTTTAGTATTCATGTTAATGCACAAAGTGACAGTTTGAAGGCAGGTGATACAATGA
>NC_021166.2:36062707-36064636 GCF_000331145.2 Cicer arietinum | reverse complement strand
AACCGCTCAATGACATTATATTCAAAGCAACAAAAATATTATCTAAGTTTTAAGTTTAGAGATAGTGAAGAAGAGGACAACAATTATTTGATTATAGGTTCTACAAATGATGGAGAAATATTGTGGAAGACATATATCAGTGAATATTCTAGCGGAATTTCATTAACTTACTCTGGTGTGCTCAAAATAGATTCTCGAGATGGAGAAAAACCAATAATCATTTACTCTTCACCTCAACCAATTAATAACACTGTTGCGACCTTGTTAGACACAGGTAATTTTGTACTTCAACAACTGAACTCCAATGGTTCTAAGAGTGATCATGTGTTGTGGCAGAGTTTTGATTATCCAACACACACTTTGATGCCTACCATGAAATTAGGTGTTAACCGTAAAACTGGACATAATTGGTCATTGGTTTCATGGTTGACTTATTCACTCTCTACTCCTGGTACATTTAGTCTTGAATGGGATTCAAAAGAGGATGAATTGAACATTAAGAAACATGGCATAGTATATTGGAAAAGTGGAAAACTAAGAAGGAATGGATTATTTGAGAACATTCCAAAGAATGTTCAACGTCTGTATCAATACATCATTGTCTCTAACGAGGAAGAAGATTCTTTCACTTTCGTAATAAAAGATGAGAATTATGACAAGTTTCCAGGATGGACACTTTTATATATAATGGGGAAATAAAGAGTAATGAAGGAGAAATTGGAAATGGTGATATGTGTTATGGATATAATAATGATAAAGGGTGTCAAAAATGGGAGGATATACCAACTTGTAGAGTACCTGGTGAAGTGTTTCAAAAAAAGAAGGGTAGTACTCGTTATCAAAATATAACCTATGAAAAGAATGTTACTTATGGGTACAATGATTGCAGGGCTATTTGTTGGAGAAATTGTTCTTGCACCGGATTTGAAGAATTTTATATTAATAAAACAGGATGTACGTTCTATTTTGGAAATTCAACACAAGATGTTTATTTAGAGAATGATGAACACTTTTACATCTTGGTTCGTGCAAAGATATCCCCCCATGGTAAGTCTACTTTTATTTGTACCACAATCTAGATCTTGCTATATCTTTGGTACACAATTTCTTTTATCATTCTCATTATCTTCTTTTCGTTTTCTTCAAACATGCATCTTTTGTTAGAATTTCTTAAAATTAAAATGAAATTATGTCAAGATAACATGAGCAATAATTAATTAGTGTGTACCTCCGATCATTGCTAATTGTTTGAAGATGTTGAAATTCTTTTAAATCTTCTATGTCTCGATTTGATGGTATATTATTTATAAATGAGATTACATGTTTAGAAAACCAAAACATATACACTACACACCATTTATAGATTTTGTTCATTACAAAAAATAGTTCACTGTATAGTTCGAAATTACTAATGTTGTAGGTTGAAATGTGGAAATCATCTTCTACTTAATGGAGTTACTACAATATGTACTTAATGAATAATTACTAAGGTAATCAGAGTCAAACCAAACATTCAATCTGTAACACCCCGTTTTTCAAAGCGAGGGTGTATTTTTTTTTTCAAAATGAATTAAACTAAAACAGAGAAATCAATAAGGAAATGCCTTTGGATAAATAATTGAGTCATTAAAATTTACAAGCAGCGGAAAAAGTTTCTCAAATACATGCATCCAAAGTATTTAAACAACAACCAGAAGATACAAGGAACCCATTCAACTAAGATGTCGTACTAACAATAATAGTAACAGTACAGTCTTCCGGTTTAAAATAAACGCAACCCTAAAAGAAAGACTTCCGTTCCCTCTGTGACAACCTAGTCTGATCATTTTACAAAACAACTAAACACCCTGAGTGATCTCCACGCGCCCCGTGAGATCCTCCTAACGTAGCTGCAGTCAAGCGTTCCCATCTCCATTCCCGTCCGTAGGG
>NC_021166.2:36043633-36061779 GCF_000331145.2 Cicer arietinum | reverse complement strand
TAAGAGATTCCCCGTTCTTAACGCCCAGTTAACTTAAACGATTTTTCTTTAAAACAAAATATTAAGTAACCGAGGCATTAAGAGGTTCCCCCTCCTTAACGTCCAGTTAACTTAAACGGTTTTCAAAACAAAATATTAAGTAACCGAGACATTAAGAGATTCCCCATTCTTAACGCCCAGTTAACTTAAACGATTTTTCTTTAAAACAAAATATTAAGTAACCGAGACATTAAGAGATTCCCCATTCTTAACGCCCAGTTAACTTAAACGATTTTTCTTAAAACAAAATATTAAGTAACCGAGACATTAAGAGATTCCCCATTCTTAACGCCCAGTTAACTTAAACGATTTTTCTTAAAACAAAATATTAAGTAACCGAGACATTAAGAGATTCCCCATTCTTAACGCCCAGTTAACTTAAACGATTTTTCTTTAAAACAAAATATTAAGTAACCGAGACATTAAGAGATTCCCTATTCTTAACGCCCAGTTAACTTAAACGATTTTCAAAAACAAATATTAAGTAACCGAGACATTAAGAGATTCCCCATTCTTAACGCCCAGTTAACTTAAACGATTTTTCTTAAAACAAAATATTAAGTAACCGAGACATTAAGAGATTCCCCATTCTTAACGCCCAGTTAACTTAAACGATTTTCAAAACCAAATATTAAGTAACCGAGACATTAAGAGATTCCCCATTCTTAACGCCCAGTTAACTTAAACGATTTTCAAAACAAAATATTAAGTAACCGAGACATTAAGAGATTCCCCATTCTTAATACTCATTTAACTTAATGGTTTTCAAATTCCACACAACACAAACTCAAACAAATTCTCACATCAAAACACATCAATTCATTTATTCACAAGATCCAACCATACACATATCAAATTTCATCAATATCAATTAAGAGCATGTCAAAAACAACGAACACAAATCGACACAATCCACTACTCAAAACACACAAGTTTCATTTACTCAAAATCTTACATACGTGAGGTAAATTCATTTTTCCCAAAATAATACTCCGATCCTAACAAAATTCGTTTCCACACAACCACATATAAGGCCCTAGATGCAAACTAAAAGTTTGGAAGGAGCCCTTACCTTCGCGTTAACTCTAACGTGCGTTTCTGGTACCGCGAGCAAATCCGGTAAAAATCTCCGCTCGCAACGTCGCCTCCAAATTGGTCCCCTAGCACCGTAGCGTGGTAGTGAGCAACTTTCCCTTCTAACTCTTCGCGAAATGAAGCTTGGATCTAGAAGAAACGGAGGGGTTTGTGTTTGAATCTCAAATACCGTTTTTCTTCGTTTTCGGATCAAAGAGGAAGAGTGGAGTTGCGAAACCTTTGTTCTAACACTCACCCAACCTTGGGTTACTAGTTTTGAAGAAAAGGAACGAAAAAGAAAGCAAAACCAAGAAGGAGAAGAAATGGGTTTTCGCAAGGCACGGGAGGAAGAAGATGGAAAATTGGAATTTTCTTTCCTTCCTTTTTCCTTTCTTTGTTTTTCTTTCCTTTCTATTTCCTTCTTTCCTTTATATAACTTTTTCTTTTCCTTTTCCTTCCTTCTAATTTCCTTTCTTTCTATTCTCTCCAAGCAAACATATATATATATATATATATATTAAACATAATTTAACAAATATCTCAAAATATCTAGATATTTGTTAAATTACCATTTCACCGTAACGCATTAAATTCTCCGTAAAGGATTTACCGCACTTAATTTAAATTTATTTATCGACGAGTAATTCTAAATGGTGTCAAAATAACTTTTTGATCCTATAAACTCCAAAATATTATTAACTTTGGCTAAAAAGCCTCCGAGTCAAAATCCAAAATATATAAAATACATAAAGTGTACTTTAAAATTATGGGTCTTACACAATCAATAAAGGTAATGACTCAAAGTTTAAAAGTTTGACCCGATCAAATATGTGTATATTTTTTTTTTAATATAGTATATATAAATAAAAATAATAATTTAATCTTTATATCACTCTTAAGTCAACATACAAATATAATGTATTTTTAGTGAGAGTTAATTTGTAATTCTATTTTTCTACCAAGAAAATATAATCTAGTACTAAACATAGAATAAGTAAAAGTATATTTAATTTTTAAGATTAACATATGTGCTCAACTAAAACAAAAAAAAAACAAAAAAACACTGATAAAAAACGTATGCTTATGGTCAAACTTTTTTTCTTGATAAAAAAAAATATTGCTAACCACTTATAAGGCCATAGTACTCATTGTTAAAAAATACCCAACCTTAGTGAATGATTTTAGAATTTATTCCCTTTTTCCACTTTCGACGTATCCACATCGACTAAATTCAGTAAACTGGTGTAAACATAGGCTATAAAAGTATATGTATAAGCGCAGAACTCCACTAGCTTCTTTGAGTTTTTTAAGTTTCAATTTTATTAAATAGTCCAATACCGTGAATTGTGTCAACTGCGGGCTGTGATTGGTTTTGCCCGGTTCTTCGTCTTTTTTATTTAGTTTGTATGCAGAGCGGTTTTGCTCATCAGTTTCACTAGATGCAGTTCAGGGAAAAAATAAATTAAAACCCTTTCTGTTAAATCGGCTGGGTTTTAATTACCTTCGTAATTATCACAATATAACAAGAAACAAATTACCTTCGTAAAAATTGTACAAATTACCTTCGTAAAAATATATGGATCATTATAACAAATTACCCAATAATTATCACAATTTAATTACCTTCGTAAAAATTGTACATTTCATCACTCAATATAACAAGAAACAAAATATATGGATCATATTGATAGGTCTCTTACAATTGAGTATTAAATTCTTTGTATCACAATGTATCATGTATCTAAACTAAATCATAAAATCTTAATCTATACAAGATGCGGTATAGCCTCAAACCAAGAAACAAATTCAGCTTCCATCGTAGAAGTAGCGATCAAGGTTTGTTTTGTGTGTTTCCATGAAATAGTTCAATTGACTAACAAAATCGGATGTTGATTTTCTTGATCCAACACAACCAACAAAGTCTTAATCAGAGTAACCAATGACCTCCTAATTTTCAATTTGCCTATACATTACCATGTAATCTTTGGTTCCTTGAAGGTACATAATCACTTTCTTTGTTGCTTTCGAGTGTTTCATACGTGGATTACTTTGATATCTGTCTAACATCCCAATTGCAATTGATATGTACGATTTGGTGCATACTTGAGCTTATATTGGACTTCCAAGAGAAAAAGAATATTGAATATTCAACATTTGTTCTCTTTCAAAATGATTCTTTGGGCATAGGTTCAAATGAAACTTATCACCCTTCATTCATAAGGTACTACAATTGTTTAACAATCTTTCCTTTGAAATCTCTCTAAGACTTTATTGATATAAACTTCTTGTGGAAAACCCATAATTTCTTGAACTCTATCTTTTTGTATCTTAATGCTAATGACATAAGATTCGTCACCCCTACCCAAAACTCTTAGAGAAAATTATTCACCTTATATAGCGAATATTTATCATTGGTAGTAAGTAAAATGTTATCCACATACAAAATAAGGTAACAAATTTTACTCCCACTAACTTTCTAGTATATACATTGCCTCATAGTATTCTCTACTAATCAAAAAGAAAAGAATACATTATGAAATTTCAATTACCATTTACAAGAAGTTTGTTTGAGTCCATATATGGATTTCTTCAGTCTGACTAGGTTAAATAACCCAGACGACATTAGAAAATGGTATTATTTTAGTTAGGCTAAATTACATATGTGGTCTCTTAACTTAATTTCAGGTAACGTTTTAGTCATTTATCTTTTTTTTCTTCCCGATTTAGTCATTTATTCCTAACAATATCAAATAAAGTATGAAAATATGAGTTTATTTGAAGATTTGCGTTACGAATTTGATGAAATTTGTATTATATTGAAGAATATAGTTAATTTTATGAGTTTTTTTAAATTTTTTTTTGAATTTTTGTATAAAAAAGGATAACATTATTGAAATTTTAAAACATAAAATATCAAATTGTCACTTAAAATTAAAATAAAGGACCAAGTCGGGGAAAAAAAAGATAAAGGACTAAAACGTTACCTGAAATTAAGTTAAGAGACCATAGATGTAATTTAGCCTTTTATTTATTATAACAATAGAAATCATATTGTAAGAAAAACACTAGAAATCGACATTTAAACTCATAATCATGAAGAAATAAAATATATTTTCTTTATAATTTTAAGATTTAAATATGTTTTTAGTTCTTGCAAATATGTTTTATTTTGATTTTAGTCTCTGTAATTTTTTTTGGTTTGATTTATTCCTTTGCAAATTTTTACAAATTTAAAAGAATTATTTATAAATCTTTTTTAATAAAAAAAAAATAGTAACACAGGAAAGACATATTGATCTCCTCTCTAATTTAGTCTTTAAAATATAAAAATTTGTAATCATTCTCTAAATTATGACATCCAATTATTTTCAATCGTTTGAGAGGTGTGAAAGTTCATATTGGAACTTTCTCTACCTAGAATCAATTTCAAATCCATCCTCGCGAATAAAGTCAAATTTTTTATAAAAAAAAAAACAACAAAAATTAACGTGGAATTTCTGAGGGTGCTCCATAAACAAAATATATGTAATGAATTATATTTTTCTCAGCTATATTTTTTAATGTGAAAAATCATTTATCTTCCACAATTTTGCTTAGCCATTAATTTTTTCTACTCCAATGAAATAAAATTTTTTATATTTGAAAAAAAAGTAAAAGTTTGAGAACAGTACTATATTCTTTTATTATCATTAAAAAAAATTCATAAAATGAAGTATTATACAAAAATTATTTTAATTTAAATATTTATATTTGAAAATGTTACTTGCACAATATAGAGAATACTTGTTAATGTTTATAAACTTTCAAATTGAAAGAGGTAAATTGTTGTAACGAATTGCTAAATTTCTATTCATACTCAAATTTTTGTATTTTATGCAGGTAAAATAAAGTGGGTATGGATATCTGCAATAATAGCAGCAACTTTACTTGTGACTTTCCTATCCATTTTAATTTTAGCCATAACGAAAAAAAAATACAGGCTTAAAGGTACTAGAATTTTAAAAATGATGTAGTACATAAAATACTAATCACAATCACTTGATTTTCTAATTTATGTTTCTTTTTTATCTAAACAGAGAAGGAAAGAAAAAGAATGGTAACAGAGATGCAAAATTTGGAAGTTACTAATGAATCATATGCTCTTAAAGATCTTGAAGATGATTTAAAGGAACATAATATAAAAGTATTCAACTACACATCAGTTTTAGCGGCAACTATGAGCTATACACCTGAAAACAAGTTAGGAGAAGGTGGCTATGGACCTGTTTATAAGGTGACTTGTTGAAGCCATCAAAATTACGTATTAATTAATGATGAGTTTGTTTTAATGAAAGTATTTACAATTATCACAATAATTTTGAAATTACACAACATTGCTAATGTAGTAATATTGTGATGATTGCAAAAATACTCCCTCCCATCTCATATATAAGAAAAAAAAAACTACTTCACACCTATTACAAATATTAGTTGATCTCAATTTATTTGTTAAAGTAGCCAAAACAATATTTGTATTCTCTAAATCCGCCTTCATGGAAACTTGTACCATGAAAAATAAAAGAGTTATTGATAAAATAAAATCTTGAAACAGTAGGAATAATACATTAAATGTTGTAGAGTAAATTACTTATATTTGAGATTAGATGGAGTATTTAAAATCTTGTTGTTATAGTCCACATTTTGAAATATTATTATTGAAGACTAATGATTTTCTTTTACCAAAAGGGATTCCTCTCATCAGGGCAAGAAGTTGCTATCAAAAGACTTTCAAAAACTTCTAGACAAGGAATTGAGGAATTCAAAAATGAACTAAAATTGATAAGTGAACTTCAGCACAAGAATCTTGTACAACTACTTGGCTGTTGCATTCATAAAGACGAGAGGATTCTAATTTATGAATATATGTCAAACAAGAGCTTGGATTTCTATCTATTTGGTGAGACATATGTTAGCAATTTATTAAATTAAAAATGCATGTTTTTTACAATTTTATGCTGCAATTGGATCACATATAAAGAAATTTAGTTTTGCCAACTAACTTTTTCGGTAATTGTCTTGGATCATTGATAAAATTACTTGCATTTTCCTGTAACTAAGAAATATAAAATGATTTATTAAACTCATTAGCCATTGAAAATAAGAAGTCATTTTGTTTTGGTACTTTTGTTGTGTAGTATATATTTTAATACAAACTATTATGTTTCTATTGAAAAGATTATACAAGAAGGAAGCTCTTAGATTGGAAAAAGCGCTTCCACATAATAGAAGGAATTTCTCAAGGATTACTCTATCTTCATAAGTATTCAAGACTCAAAATTATTCACAGGGACTTAAAGGCTAGCAACATACTTCTTGACGAAAACATGAATCCAAAAATTTCTGATTTTGGAATGGCTAGAATGTTCACAGAATATGAATCAATTGTAAATACTAACAGAGTTGTTGGGACGTAGTAAGTTTTATAAACTATCTCACTTTCAATATTGTTGTTGATGAATATATAAGTTATATTTACAATTAAATATAATTTAGAGCTACGCAAAATAAGAAAAAAATTATTTTCATACCTATAATGTTTTTACTCATTTTCCACATTAACAAACACAATGTTTTTTTTAGTTCTCATTCATCTCTAGTTAAGGACTACAAACACATATCTCATATATTAATCGAAATTAAAAATGACCATAATTTTATATATGGGATTAAATATTTTAGTACTTATTTTTTACGCAGTGGATACATGTCACCAGAATATGCTATGGAAAGAATTTGCTCTACAAAGTCAGATGTATATAGTTTTGGAGTGTTGTTACTTGAAATTATTTGTGGAAGAAGAAACAATAGCTTATATGATGCTGACCGCCCACTAAATCTTATAGGATATGTATGTAAAATTCGTCTTGTTGGGTTCTACTACCAAATATAATTCCTTTATGTCTACTTTTGTTAAATTACTTTCAGGCATGGGAACTATGGAATGATGGTGAGTGTCTAAAGTTAATGGATCCGTCATTAAGTGACACATTTATTTCTGATGAAGTGCAAAGGTGCATCCATGTTGGTCTCTTATGTGTTGAACAATATGCAAATGATCGACCTCCCATGTCTGATGTTGTATCTATGTTAACAAATAAAAGTACATATTTTACTTTACCAAGAAGACCAGCATTCTATGTTGGAAGAGAAATTCTAGAGAGCTCAACAACTTCAAAAGTTCCTAACAGCTATTCTATAAATGAAACTTTTACATCCTCTGAAGGAGCATAAGAGTAGTGACTAATATTGTTTGTATCACACGTTTAATATATATATATATATGATCATATGCTCATACACATATATTGCATTTTTGTAATCTATATACAATCAAATGCTTATTTAAAACATATTTTGTTGTTTGAAAATCAAATAATGTACAATAAGATTTAACAATTAACTTAGGCTAAATTACATTTGTGGTTCCTTCACTGAATTTCATATAACGTTTTAGTTTTTTATCTTTTTTTTTTCCCGAGTTGGTCCTTTATTTTAATTTTAAGTGACAATTTGATATTTTATGTTTTAAAATTTCAACAATGTTATCTTTTTTTATACAAAAATTCAAAAAAATCATCAAAATTTTCAATCAAAACCCGTAAAATAAATAATCATCTTCAATATAATGCAAATTTTATCAAATCTATAACTCAAATATTCAAATACACTCATATTTTCATCTCCAACATCAAATAAATAATGAAAATATGAGTTCATTTCAAGATTTAAGTTATGAATTTGATTAAATTTGTATTTTATTGAAGATGATAATGAATTTTATGGGTTTTGTTTGAAAAATTTGATGATTTTTTTTGAATTTTTGTAAAAAAAAAGGACAACATTGTTGACATTTTAAAACATAAAATATCAAATTGTCACTTATAATTAAAATAAATGGCCAACTCGAGAAAAAATATATCAAGGACTAAAATATTACCTGAAATTAAGTTAAGGGATTGCGGATGTAGTTTAGCTATTAACTTATTATAGATTAAATAAATAAAATGTAAATTTCAAAAAATAAAATTTTGTAAATATTTTGTTGTATATAGTGTCAAATATGATCGTAGTATGGATGCAATAATATTTAGGGTCCCTTAGAGTTATTTTTACATAAATACGTATAATATGAACTTCTCAAAAATTAGTTTAAGTGTGGACCTTTGCTATGTTTAGGAGAGAAAAAAAATTATGATAATAAAAAATAAAGACCAAATATAATACTCTATATGTCCCAACATGTAAACAAAAATTGGTCACATAAAATCTACTTTGTTCAAAATTAAGACAAAAATAATCCACTTTTTTGACTCATAGTATGCTTGTATTTTGGAATGGAGTAGTATGTTATTAAAATTTATTAAAAATAATGGGGTCTAGATTTGGAAGAGGGTCATTTTGATCCCTTAAATATTTTTAGTTTTATTTTTCTCCCTTAAGTTATAAAGTCATATACTTTGATTCCTTTAAGTAATATTTATTTCATTTTAGTCCTTTAAAATAGAAACATTAAACCTATTAGTCTTTTATATTACAAACCTTAAATACTTTAGTCCTTTAAGTTACAAACATTAGACATTTTAGTCTTGTGTATATCTGTCTAACATTTATAACTTAAGAGATCAAAGTTTCTAAAGTATATAACTTAAAAGAATAAATTTATGATAGTTCTAACTTAAGAAACTAAAATTAAATAAAAAAAAATTTAAGTAACTAAAATGTTTAAAGTTTGTAACTCAAGACATCAAAATGAAAAAAAAAAAAAAAAAAAAGTCTTGTTCTTTGGTAACAAAAGAGGGAAAGCCCAAGAAAAAAGAAAAAAGCTAAATTATACAAACATTCCTCGGTATGCAACCTTCGCAATTGTAAAGAACTCTACGAAATATTGTGATTGGCTATTCAATTAGCACTCGTATTGCCTTCACGCCAAGTTTGGCTAATCTGAACTTGCCATTCCAATTTCCAAAGGTCACAAATGCGTCAAACCAATGTTGGGACAATTCCATTGTTCTTTATTTTTCATGTAACCATGTCCACAAAAATCTTTGAATCGCTCTCCACCAGAAGGTGGGAGGCCCACTTTCTTTTTCCCATGTCCATACCCCATATCTCAACGCGAAAAGTATCACACCATCCAAATTTCTATTAATACCCCTTGATCATTCTACGATCTGTATCTCAAGGTAAACCACTACAACCTGCTACGCTCTCTATTGGTCAATGTGCTCCTTCACAATTAAGGTTAAGCTATCATTCTTGGGGTTTCTCCCAACTAATAAACACAGTGTTGCTTTGGTGGATACCTCAATGATGGAGATTACTATTGGTAATGTTTTTTGCCATCTTGACATTCACAAAGATAGGATTCTCTAGTCTTTAGAAGTTCAGTTGAGAGATAAACTTGTTTTTCCATTTCCACAAGTTCTAGCATGCCACCATGAAAATAAAAGTCCAATTGCCCATTTGAGCTCCTTGACATTTGATGGTGATGTTTTTGACGATCCACTCCTTACAATTTAAAGAGAAGAAATTAGTAAACAAACTAGTTTGGCCAATATCAGGATTTTGGAAAATATTAATTGATCCAAAAGATCGATATAAAACAGCGTTCAATGTCCCTTTTGGCCAATATGAGTGAACGGTAATGCCCTTTGGCTTAAAAAATGCTCTTTCAGAATTTCAAAGAATTATGAATAAAATTTTTAATCCATTTTCAAAATTTTGCATTGTCTATATTGATGACGTTTTAATTTTTTTAGAAACCATTGAACAACATTTCAAACACCTTAGAACATTCTTAATGATCACTAAGAAAAATGGAATGGTTGTTTCAAAATCTAAAGTTTCTTTTTTCCAAACAAAAACACCGTTTTTTAGGATATTATATCTCTTAGGGTACTATTACCCCTATTTAAGTTTCGCGGATAAATTTCCTGACAAAATTCTTGACAAAACACAATTACAAAGATTTTTAGGAAGTTTGAGCTTTGTACTAGATTTTTGTCCTAACATTAATAGGATACCAAAACTTATCCATGATAGGTTATAGAAAAAACTTGTCGCATGGGCATAAGAGCATACAAAAATAGTTCAAATAATAAAAAGAAAAACAGGTTAAAGAAATACCTTGCTTGCATCTAGCTGACCCATCAGCCCAAAAAATTGTTGAAACAGATGCATCATATATAGGATATGGGGGTATTCTTAAACAAAAAACAAATAACAAAGAATGCATTGTACAGTTTACATATGCACACTGGAATGATTGCCAAAAGAATTACTCTACAACCAAAAAATAAATTCTTTTAATTGTCATGTGCATTGGTGGAAATTCTATGGCTCCATTCCAGATATTTTGAATCCGGAAGTCCAAGATAGCTTCCAATTATACAAAACTCATTACAAACCAATAGACAGAGAACACATTTTCCCCCCTCTGATGCTATTCTCTACCAAATTCTTTTTACCATAGGTATTAGCTTGGTATTTTGAAGTTGACCAAAAAGAGGCCCAAACAATCCTTGTTAGAAGATTCAAAATCAGATGGTGGACAAAATTCTCTATTCCACCAAGTATAAAAAAACAAGTCGTGTCGACATGGCTCCAAAGGCAACGAATGAAGAAACCAGACCCAATGGAAACTCAATTCTTGGCCAAAAAAATCATTTGCCCAAATGCAATTCGTAGCAGCAAAATCCGAAAAGGAATACTTTGACATCATGGCCCAACTTCGGAAGACTTGGTTTCAGACTTGGAAAATGACAACGAAGACGATTGTTTTGGCATCTTGTTATCCATCAAATAAGATGAATGCAATGGCCCAACACTTTTGGCCCATATCAAAAATGTAATTTTAAAATCTTCTAAAAAAGGAATAGTCCGCGTTAAAATGGGCCTAGCCCATATTTGTTTAAGGACTTAAAAAAACATAAAAGAGAAAACGTCAAAAGACGATAAATGACAAAAGAAAGAAACCGACAAAAGGAAAAGCAAAAGCGACAACAAATTGTCTGCCACTTGTTCCCCACTATCACCGAAAGTAAAAAAGTGAAAGGAATCTCATCATTTCCTCCACTACGCAATTAAACAGAATACGAAATATTTTGCTATAAAAGGAGGATTCACTTTATCTTGAAATTAGAGTTGGATAGAGCAAGAAATAATCAGTTAGAAATCTTGAGTATCTCCAATATTTCAAAAACTTGTAATATTTTATTTTCAGTATTCCAAAACCATTATAAGTATTAATCATGTATTAATCTTATTCATGTTTTAATATCTTGCATTGTTATCTTATTTATTCATATTAAGTCTCGTGTTTAAGCCAATGTACAGGCGTTTTAGGGTAGTGAATCATTTGAAAGTTTCTTCAAACGAAAAAGAATTTTTTTCAAATATAGATAACTTATTTTGTAGAACTTCTTCTTTTTTCGCTTCTTCTACCCATAACTTCTCAGGACAAAAGGAACCTATCAATAGTGAAGAAATTACTATTGAAGACTTTCAAAAATCAATTAACAATTGGCAAATCCCAAAAATTAAAAAAGGTCAGGTCTACAAATCTAGTCTTTTCAAAAACCTACTAACAACTGATTACATAATCAAAATAGAAGAAAGAGATGTTCCTATTTCTATCCCCTTTGAAACAATAGATCTTCTTTCTCCAAAAACACCGTAATAGGAACTATAATTTCATACATATAAGTCTTGTCCAAGTTGGTGTCAAACCTTTAACTAGGGAAGGATTAAACACTTCAATCGTATGTGTCTTACGAGATGCAAGGTTCTTGAACTTTCAAGATTCAATAATAAGTACAATTGAATCTAGTTTATGTCAATGACCAATTTGGTTTGAATGTTATCCAAATTTTTCATTATCTTTAAAAGACCCAAACATCTTAAAATCTCTTATGTTACAAATCAAAACTCATAATTACAAAATGTTAACATGATCTATTCCTGTAGCAATTATTTAAAGAGTTCATTACATAGCAATGTTTTCAGCCTTTATGGCAACAAAAAGTATTGAAAATAAAAAAGGTGAAACCCTATTTTTACAAACTGATTTAACAAAGGCAAACACTGTTATTCCAAAAATCATCCTTTGGAAAGATATAGATCTTCCTGAAGAATGGATTCTTGAAGTAGCTGTTAGACCACAGTCTCTTGAACAGTCAAAACCAAACAACAATTTGAAGGAAGTCATCCAATACAATGACGGTAGGGTAAAACTAAGTTTTTCAAGAACTTCCAGTGCCAGGTATTCTGGTGCTGGTTCCTCCAGACCCCCTTCAATCATACAATTACCTCATAAATTAGAAAACTTTACAAAACCACGTTTTTTCGTGTTCTAGCATACCAAGTGCTTTTTTTCAAAACGTTGAGTACTCCACAAATGTACCTCATCAAATCTATACATCACTTCAAAATACTCATGAGGAACAACAAAAAATTTCTCCACCAACATCGCCATCTTTTTCTGCAATAACTGAAAATGTTATTAATGAATTAAATGTCATAGAAAAAGAATTCTAAGTTGATAAAACTATTCTCCATAATGATTTCTATGCTTCCAAAAATACAGAAAAAAGAACATGGTTTTTCAAAAAAAAATTTATGAGTTCATTTTACAAAATAAAACCCATATTTTATTTTTCAATTGGTTTGAAATTTATGCGACACAAAACCAAATTTCTTATCCGTTCAAACAAAGCAAAACTTCAGTAAATCCCATAACAACTAGAAATAAAACTATAGAATGAGAAATGTTAAATGGTAGGAAAATACAATCTGAACACCCACCATTTAGACAAATTAAGATAACACACTTAGAACAAACTGTCGAAGCTGCACCTTACAAAATCCTAAGTGATAGTTCAGAAAAAGATATTAGACATATCCTTCAACAAAATAATTTTACAAATGCCTATCTCATAACAATTGCAGAACAATTAACTAAAATAGAGGAATACCAACAGATTACCGTTGTTTCCCCTACTGAGACAACATAATCAAAATTAAAAAACCCAATTTTTAAACCATTCCAAATCTCAAAAATAAGCCAAAAACTGTTCAGAGAAGGAAAATCAGAATTTACCCAAGCCTTACATGACCAACTCAGTAGGATAGAACATTGTTCTACCTCTACACCTTTGGTAGCTAATGATACCTTCGAAAAACAGTTACAACTTTAGACCAAGTTTCTGAAACTGAACAAAAACCGCAAAATTTGTGCAAGAGCCAATGGCAGAAGGGTCAACCTTTAACTATGGTTACAACACCAGACCTAGGTATTGAGAACAGACCTAATGTCCTTTCTCAATCTTAATTCAATGCCAGTATTGTCTATGAACGAAACATAGATGGTATGTCTGAATAGATGGTATGTCAGAATTTCAATATTACAAAAATACTTTCCTAACTAAATGAAGATTATTCAAACAAAATTGAAAACTTAGAAGAAATCCCATAAGATTTCTTGGTTGTTTTGAGAACAATAACAACAAAAAAATATTTAATCAAAATCAATTTAGTTTTTTCTGAAGATTTTAAATTTGAAACAATTGCACTTTTTGATACGGGAGCAGACTTAAATTTCTTGAAAAGTAGCATTTAATCAAACAGATTTATGCAAAAATCAAATGAAAAACTTGTTGCTGCTAAAAACTCCAACATGATTATAAAAAATAAAACTGAAGCTTCCATTAAAAACTGAAGCTTCCATTAAAAACTGAAGCTCAATCAAAACTCCTTTTGTTTTATTAGAAAATATAACTCATAGTGTCATTTTAGGGACTCCTTTCATTAACATGATAACTCCCTACTCAGTCAATTATGATAGTATTTCCTGCAAAACAAAAGAAGATAAAATTGTTTTTTCTTTTATTGAAAAACCCAAAACAAAGAATTTAAATCTTTTGAAAGCTTGTTTTGTTTACAAAACTGAATTAAATTGTTCAATTCAAGGAAAAGAAAAACGTCTATGTTTTCTAAAACAAGATGTTTCTTTTCTCAAAACTAAACAACAACTACAAAATAGTTTCATAAAACAAAAAATTTTAAAATTCCAAAAACAAATTGAAAATGAAATTTGTTCAATATAAATCGATTAAAAATCATACGATTTAATTAGTGACTCGCTAATTTGAACAATACTTCGATAAATCACCAACCATGTGTAGGAGTTTTAGAACACTTACTGTCCACTTCCCGTATAAACTTTTTACCGTCCACTTTTCACAAAATCAGAACAGAACCAAGTATTATTACATTATAATATATTTTATTATTGAAAAAGTGTGATCTGATATTGCAACATTTTATATTGGATAAAAAAGAAGATATTTTGATGTTGGAACACATCAACTCTAGTCTGATGTCTTCCAATTATATATTTTTTTATTAAGAGATGTCTTCCAATTAATTACTTTGTCATGAAATTTCCTATCCTAAGATGCGCAGTGTCTTAGCAAATTTTCTAACCAAAGATCTGTAGTGTCTTGTAGGTTACTTTAAGTTTTGAAATGACCCTCCTACAAACTTAGTATGTTTTTTTCTAACTAATTTAATTCATTGCATGTTTCATTTTTAAAAGATTAATGTTCAATTTTTTAACAGATAGACAATTCATCTCTTATGTAAAAGTGTAAAACTCTCTCTCACATGGGAATTATATTTCACTAAACAATGTACATCAATAATGATTTGCTTTCAAATAGAGAAAAAATTTGTATTGATGATCATATACTATTCATTAGGGATGTGAATACTACAACTACTACTTTTAGTGTTCATGTTAATACACAAAGTGATAGTTTGGGGGTAGATGATACAATAAACTGCTCAATCAGATTATATTCAAAGCAACAAAATTATTATCTAGGTTTTGGGTTTATAGATAACGAAGAGGAGGGCAACAATTATTTGATTTTAGATTCTACATATGGTGGAGGAATAGTGTAGAAGACATATATATTAGAGAATATTTTAGCGGTATTTCATTAAATTACTCTAGTCTGCTCACAATAGATTCTCGAGATGGAGGAAAACCAACAATCATTTACGCTTCGCCTCATTCAATTAATAACACTGTTGCAACCTTGTTAGACATAGGTAATTTTGAGATCCAACAATTTAACCCCAATGGTTCTAAGAGCGATCATGTGTTTTGATAGAGTTTTGATTATCTAACACACGCTTTAGTGCCTACCACGAAATTAGGTGTTAACCATAAAACTGGACATAATTGGTCATTAGTTTCATGGTTGACTCCTTCACTCTCAACTCCTGATACATTTAGTCTTGAATGAGATTCAAAAGAAGATGAATTGAATATCAAGAAACATGACACTATATTGGAAAAGTGGAAAACTAAGAAGGAATGGATTATTTTTGAATATTCCATAGAATGTCCAATGTGTGTATCAATACATCATTGTCTCTAACGATGAAGAAAATTCCTTCACTTTTGTAATCAAAGATTAGAATTATGACAAGTTTTTAGGATAGATATTTTTACCGAATGAGGAACTAAAGAATAATAAAAGAGACATTGGAAATGGTGATATGTGTTATGGTTATAATAGTGATAAATGGTGTCAAAAATGTGAGGATATAAAAATTTGTAGAGTACTTGGTGACGTGTTTCAGAAAAAGATTGGCAGTCCTCCTTGTCTAAATATAATAGATGAAAAAATGTTAGTTATGGATACAATGATTGCAGGGTTATTTGTTGGAGAAACTATTCTTGCACTGGATTTCAAGAATTTTATACTAATGAAACTTGATGTAAATTCTTTTTTAGAAATTTGAGACACAATATTAATTTTGAAGATGATGTTCACTTTTACATTTTGGATCGTGCAAAGATTATCCCCATGATAAGTTTACTTTTATTTGTACCACAACATGGATCTTGCTATATCTCTGGTCCATAATTGTTGGAAATGATGATGCCTTTAATGAAAAATTCATTGGAAATAATGATGGCATTTATGAGAGCTAGTGTTGTTGTGAATTGAAAAAATTGAGAAGTCCCACATTGGAGGGATACCACACACTAGTAGGGTATATAAGGTGGAGGTAATGAACTTGGGATGGGCCCCAAGGGGCACCCCAATTTTGTGAAGGAGGGAGAACGCAAGCAAATTGACCACCACACAAGCGCTCGCGCCGCCGCCGCCGTGCGGCCGGCCGGCCGTGCCTGGCCCGACCCGGTTAATCATTTTTTAATCAACTGATTGCTTGGGTTCTATCTCTAATTGAAACGTTAATTACGCAACTGCCCTCCACCTAGTCATATCTGATCCAGTCTTCCTCCCTGAATTCGTGCGTCTGTTTTGCCCGGTCAAAACCCTAATATTTGGTCTCACGTTTCCTTGTTGTCCGGTCAAAAGTCAGAGTCAATTTTCCTAAGTTTGGGGCACACGAGTTGGGGTCTTGGAGCGCACGTTTCTGAGAGCTCTACTCGGAGCGCACGTTATGGTGATCCATGGATCTCTCAGATCCAGTTGCGATTTTCCTCTATAAATAGAGGGTTCTCCCCAGTTGGAAAATCACACCAAAAGCACTCCGCATCTGAGGCTTTTCTCTCTTCTCCCCCTTCTTACTGCTTCATCTCTTTCTTCCTTTTCGAGTGGTCATGGTGCCATATTACGAGTGTCAGTCGTAAGACTGCCATATTACGAGTGTCAGTCGAAAGACTGCCATATTGAGGGTGTAATTCTAGAATGGTTTTCTACAGTGTAGTAAAACTCCGATACAAAGTATCTGGGCTGTTTTATCCTAGAGACTTCGTGGTTGATAGTCTTCCTTGCAAAATTTTGGGCAGTGCCTCAAAACGTCTTAAAGAGAGCGACCTAGTCCATGACTCAACCCAGTAATACTCTCGGTGGCATAAATTGTTTTCAAAGGTTTTCGAATTTCAAAAACAACAATTTTAAGACGTTTTTGAACTGCCATGTCTGCCGACGAAATTACTGGGTCAGGTTCTTCTGCTTCTGACCACAACAAACCGTTTCGGTTTGAGGGAAGTCACTTCAAGCGATGGCAACAAAATATGCTGTTTTTTCTAACCACGAAAAAGCTTGTCAACGTTTTGAAGGATGACATTCATGTTGTACCAGAAGAAGGTGAACAATCTGAAAAGGATAAAATAGCTGCTGAATTAACCCAATGGGAACATAATGATTACTTATGTAAGAATTATATTCTTAATGGACTTGCTGATGATTTGTATGATTACTACAGTTCCGACAGCAATACTGCTAAACAGGTTTGGGATGCTTTAAAGAAGAAATATGATACTGAGGAAGCTGGAGTCAAGAAGTGCGCTGTTAGCTGCTACCTCAAATATCAGATGACAGATGACAGATCAGTGGAAGCTCAGTCTCATGAAATCCAGAAAATAGCTCACGAGATCATCTCTGAAGGTATGTCCCTAGATGAACAATTTCAGATTGCTGTTATTATTGACAAACTGCCCCCTGCTTGGAAAGAATTTAAAAATTCTCTTAGGCATAAAACTAAAGAATTTTCTCTAGAAAGTCTGATAACCCGCCTTAGAATTGAGGAGGAATCTCGCAAGCAAGACCAGAAAGATGAAATTCTTCTTGTGGCAAATAACAAGAAAAAGAAGTTCATCGGTGCAGTTCTGAAGCCAAACGGCAAACACTTGAAGAATCAGAACCGCACTTCAAAGAACAGCAACAAGAATGGGTACCCTCAAAGGGTCCCAATTTCTAGGCAGCCACCACCTCCTAGAAATGGCCCTATCCCCTTTCACTGTGTAGGAACAAGCTAGGCGCAAGTGTAGGAACAAGCTAGGCGCTGTAAATCAGGCCAACTTGACTGAAGAGCAATTCGTTGCAATGATAACTGAGATCAACCTTGTTGGTGGATCAGATGGATGGTGGATAGACACTGGCGCTTCACGCCATGTCTGTTATGATCGTGCTATGTTCAAAACATACACTGCTGCTGAAGATAAGAAAGTG
>NC_021166.2:36043125-36043603 GCF_000331145.2 Cicer arietinum | reverse complement strand
CATTCACCTCTGGAAAGACCTTAATTCTGAAGGATGTCATGCACACTCCAGAAATAAGAAAGAATCTGGTCTCAGAGTTTCTTCTCAATAAGGCAGGGTTTACTCAGTCTATAGGGGCAGATTTGTACACCATTTCTAAAAATGGTATCTTTGTTGGGAAATGGTATGCCACTGATGGCATGTTTAAATTAAATGTTGAAATGAATAAGATGTCTCCTTCTGCTTACATGTTGTGTGAATTTAATATTTATCATGCTAGACTCTGTCATATAAATAAACATGTGATTTCAAACTTAAGTAATTTAGGCTTGATTCCAAAATTATCTAAAAAGGATTTTGAAAAATGCGATTTTTGCAGTCAAGCCAAAATAACTAAGAAATCTCATAAATCAATAGTTAGAGAATCTGAACCTCTAGAATTAATACACTCTGACATATGTGAGCTTGACGGAACACTAACCAGAAATGGAAAACGTTA
>NC_021166.2:36042468-36043014 GCF_000331145.2 Cicer arietinum | reverse complement strand
AGCAAAAAGATTAAAAGGTTTCGTAGTGATAGAGGAACAGAGTATGATTCTGACTTATTTAATGAGTTTTATAAAATCCAAGGAATTATACATGAAACAACTGCACCATATTCACCTGAAATGAATGGTAAAGCTGAAAGAAAGAATAGAACTCTTACTGAATTAGTTGCTATTATGCTTAATTCTGGTGTTGCGTCTCATTGGTGGGGGGAAATTATTTTGACTGTTTGCTATGTTTTGAATAGAGTTCCTAATTCTAAAAGCAAAACATCTCCTTATGAGATAATGAAGAATAGACAGCTCAACCTGTCCTATCTTCGAACATGGGGTTGTCTGGCTTATGTCAGAATCCCCAATCCCAAGCGAATTAAACTCGCTAGTAGAGCCTATGAATGTGTATTCATTGGGTATGCAGTAAACAGCAAAGCGTACAGGTTTTATGACCTAAACGCGAAAGTGATCATAGAATCAAATGATGTTGACTTCTATGAAAATAAATTCCCTTTCAAATCAAGAAATAGTGGGGGCAGCGGACCAAGTCAAGTT
>NC_021166.2:36041934-36042296 GCF_000331145.2 Cicer arietinum | reverse complement strand
TGGCATTTGGTAGACTTGCCTCCTGGTTGCAAACCAATAGGTTGTAAATGGATCTTGAAAAGGAAACTGAAACCCGATGGATCTGTTGATAAATACAAGGCTCGCCTTGTAGCCAAAGGTTTTATAAACAAAGAGAGAATATAGATTTCTTCGACACTTTCTCACCAGTCACTAGACTAACATCCATTAGGATGCTTATATCACTTGCGGCTATTCATAACCTGGTGATACACCAGATGGATGTTAAAACAGCCTTTTTAAACGGTGACCTGGAAGAAGAAATCTACATGGAACAACCTGAAGGTTTTGTAATTCATGGACAAGAAGACAAGGTCTGTAAGTTAGATAAGTCTCTGTATGGT
>NC_021166.2:36041307-36041876 GCF_000331145.2 Cicer arietinum | reverse complement strand
AATGACATTTGCACTATCTTATGTCTCTATGTAGACGACTTACTCATATTTGGTTCAAACATTCATGCTGTGAATAATTTGAAATCATTGTTGAGCAACAACTTTGATATGAAAGACCTCGGAGAAGCAAATGTAATCCTTGGAATCAAGATTACTAGGTCAGAAAAGGGAATTTCTTTGGATCAATCTCACTATATTGAAAAGATCCTAAAGAAATATAATTACTTTGACTGTAAACCTGCTTGCACACCATGTGATCCAAGTGTGAAACTTTTCAAGAACTCTGGTGAAGGTGTTAGACAAACTGAATATGCGAGCATCATTGGCAGCCTCAGGTATGCCACTGATTGTACTAGACCCGACATTATCTATGTCGTGGGATTGTTGTGCAGGTTTACTAGTAGACCTAGTATGGAGCATTGGCACGCTATCGAAAGAGTCATGAGATACCTTAAAAGGACCATGAGTCTCGGATTACATTATCAAAGATTTCCTGCCGTCCTTGAAGGATACAGTGATGCTGATTGGAACACCTTATCAGATGACTCCAAGGCAACCAGTGGCATGTT
>NC_021166.2:36033058-36041167 GCF_000331145.2 Cicer arietinum | reverse complement strand
TTTATGGGATAAGCCGTTACCAGCTGTGTTGATCCACTGCGATAGTACCGCAGCTATTGCAAAAATTGAGAATCGTTTTTATAACGGTAAGAGACGACAAATACGTCGTAAGCACAACACAGTTAGAGAATTACTTTCTAAAGGAGCTGTTATTGTGGATCATGTTCGCACAGATGAAAATTTAGATGATCCTTTGACGAAAGAATTAACTAGAGAGCAAGTCCAAAATACATCCAAAAGGATGAGACTATTGCCTACAGATCAATGAGTCACTTATGATGGTAACCCGACCTAAAAGACTGGAGATCCCAAGAATTAGGTTCAATGGGTAATAACAAGTCATAGTGATATGAGATGAACATGCTATGTTTTATATGAGAAGCATGATTCCTGAAGCGATAAAAGGATGAGATAATAGAAACTCTTAATGAGATCTATACTCTATGTGGAGTGGGGTACTTAGCTACAGGAGTACTCTTGATAGACTCACCTACGTGAATGTGGAAGTGGGGGTCGCTTCCTATGGAATTTCGAGGCAGAATTTCTAGAGCGTTCACTAGACTGGGATACACGTGCATGGCCCTAAATGCACGGGCTTTTGAGAATACACCTAATGAAAAGGTTGTGTGTGGGTTTGATGTCAAAGATAGAGTTCAAGACTACGAGTCACTCTTGTTGAATCTGAATCTTACTCGCTATGCAAAGGTTCAAGTCGAAAGACACCTTTGTTTATGCACAATCTTATAGATGTGTCTGACGCTATTCAAAAACCTATTTTTTAAATTCAAGTGGGGGATTGTTGGAAATGATGATGCCTTTAATGAAAAATTCATTGGAAATAATGATGGCATTTATGAGAGCTAGTGTTGTTGTGAAATGAAAAAAATTGAGAAGTCCCACATTGGAGGGATACCACACACTAGTAGGGTATATAAGGTGGAGGTAATGAACTTGGGATGGGCCCCAAGGGGCACCCCAATTTTGTGAAGGAGGGAGAACGGAAGCAAATTGACCACCACACACACGCGCGCCGCCGCCGCCGCCGTACTTGGAGTGCACGTTCTGGTGATCCATGGATCTCTCAGATCCAGTTGCGATTTTCCTCTATACATAGAGGATTCTCCCCAGTTGGAAAATCACACCAAAAGCACTCCGCATCTGAGGCTTTTCTCTCTTCTCCCCCTTTTTACTGCTTCATCTCTTTCTTCCTTTTCGAGTGGTCATTGTGCCATATTACGAGTGTCAGTTGAAAGACTGCCATATTGAGGGTGTAATTCTAGAACGGTTTTCTACAGTGCAGTAGAACTCCGATACAGAGTATCTGGGCTGTTTTATCCTGGAGACTTCGTGGTTGATAGTCTGCCTTGCACAATTTTGAGCAGTGTCTCGAAACGTCTTAAAGAGAGCGACCTAGTCCGTGACTCAACCCAGTAATACTCTCGATGACATAAATTGTTTTTAAAGGTTTTCGAATTTCAAAAACAACAATAATTTCTTTTATCATTTTTATTATCATCTTTTCTTCAAAAATGCATCTTCTGTTAGAATCTCTTAAAATTTCAACGAAATTATGTCAAGATAACATCATCGATAAATGAATTAATGTGTACCTCTAATCATTGCTAATTGTTGTAAGATATTGAAACTCTTTTAAACCTATTATGTCTCACTTTGATGTTATAATATTTATAAACGAGAATATAGGTTTAGGAAACCAAAACATTTACGCTACACTCTATATATAGATTTTGTTCATCACATAAAATAGAAAGGTGCACACATCTATAGAGTGGGCAATTACTAATGTAGTTGTAGGATGGAATGTCGATATCATTTTCTACTTAATGGTCAATTACAAAAATATATACTTAATAGATAATTATTAAGGAAATCAAAACCAGACCACACATTCAACGTAAAGGTAACTCTTAAAAATTCAAAGGTTCAACCACATTATCACGGTACTTTTTCAACTTCGACGTATCCCACATCGACTAAATTCAGTAAAATGGTGTAAACATAGGCTATAAAAGTACTAGCTAGTGTGAGCTTGTTAAGTTTCAATTTATTGAAATTAATAAGTATAATACATAAATGTATGTAGTCTTTTAAGTATATGAAAATATCATATTTTTGTTAATTAAACTATTTTAGTCTTATATTTCTTATTCATTGTATAAAGAACAATATAATGAATTTTCATATGATGTCATGATCTAAACTTAAAGAATTTTGAGATTAATTTTAAGTATTATAATATATATTTTTCTAAAAATTGATTGTTGATTTATGTTCATAAAGATTATTGCAATCAAAACATCTTAAAAATTATACGAGTTTATTGAAAAAATTAAAAGAATTTTAAAATTCGATTTTACTTATTTAAAATTAAAATTATCGATGCAAATATATACCAACATAAATGATAAACTTGACATATAAATAAAAAAAAAACTAAAACTTTTCGATTCAATTGGTTTGATTTTAATTACCTTGAAAATTATCAGATGAAAAATCTGTACATTTCATCACTCAAAATAAAAAGAAAAACAAAATTCATGGATCATATCTTTAACTCTTTTACAATAAAATATTGTTTTCTATGTGTCACATACAATATATCTAAACCAAATCATAAAACTTAATGAACAAACTCTTAACATACGTAGGGAAGGCATATTGATCTCCTATAATTTAGTATTAAAAGTATAAAGTATGTAATCATTCTCTAAAGTATTATGATTACATATTATGACATGCAACCGATTAGGTCCTTCAATTATTAATTCAATCGTTTGAGAGGTGTGAAAGTTCATATTGGAATCAATTTCAAATCTATGCTCCCTACTAAATTCAATTTTTTTTTTTATAAATAAATAGATAAACGTGGACTTGACTTTCTGAGGGTGCTCCATAAACAAAATATATGTAATGAATTATATTTGCTCAGGTATATTTTTTACTATGAAATATCATTTATCTTCCACAATTTTGCTTAGCCATTCAATTTTTTCTACTCCAATCAAATAAAATTTTGATATTTAAAAAAAAAAGTAAAAGTTTGAGAATACTATACTTATATTATCATTAAATTTTTTTTCTTCATAAATTAAAGTATTATACAAAAATTCTTTTAATTTAAATATTTATAATTGGGAATGTTACTTATACAATATAGAGAATACTTGTTAATGTTTATAAACTTTCAAATTGAAAGAGGTAAATTGTTGTCACAAATTGCAAAATTGCTATTGATAATCAAGTTTTTTAATTTTATGCAAGTAAAATAAAGTGGGTAAAATAATAGCAGCAACTTTACTTGTGACTTTCCTATCCCTTTTAATTTTATCCATAAAGAAGAAAAAAATACAGGCTTGAAGGTACTAGAATATTTTTAAAATGATGTAGTACATAAAATACTAAACACAATCACCTATTTTCTATATTTATCTTTCTTTTTTATCTAAATAACAGAAAATGGAAGCTACTAATGAATCATATGCTATTAAAGATCTTGAAGATGATTTAAAGGAACATGATATAAAAGTATTCAACTACAGATCGGTTTTTGCCGCAACTATGAGCTTTACACCTGAAAACAAGTCAGGAGAAGGTGACTATTAGGGGTGGACAAAAACACCAAAAATTAAACCGATTATATTTTAAAATTAAACTGGTTAAAAAAATTAAAAATCAAACTTTATTTGAAAATTTTTTTTTTTTTTAACTGAACTGATTTAGAAAAATATAGGTACACTGTAATCATAATTTAGTTTTAAATTTTAAAGTGACTTGTTGAAGCCATCAAAATTACACATTAATCAATAAGTTTGTTTTAATGAAATTATTTACAATTATCACATCATTTTTGATATTACACAACATTACTAATGCATTAATATTGTGATGATTGCAAAAATACTCCCTTCGGTTTCAAATATAAGGAAAAAAAGCTACGTCAGATCTATTACAAATCTATTATATATATTTAAAACAGACTTCGATGGCACCTCATCATATTTCATTCACATATACAAATATGTCCCACATCAGTCAAAATGCTGACGTGTACCTGTTGAGAGTATGCTCTCCTCCTTCAACAACTTTTTTAATCTTTTCAATCCCTATTTCTGCTTCTGCTCTTTCTTCCACAATTTCTTTAATACCTCCAAAATCTATTTAATAATATTATTTTATAATAAATATATATTTAAAACAGACTATCGATACCTTCTCATCATATTTCATCCACGTATACAAATATTTCTCACATCAGCCAAAGCTGACGTGTACCTGTTGAGAGTATATGCTCTCATCCTTCAACAACTTCTTTAATCTCTTCAATATTAATTTCTGCTTCTCCTCTTCCTTCCACAATTTCTTTAATACCTCCAAAATCTATTTGATAATATTATTTTATAATAAATTTATAAATTATAAAATTATTTTACAATTGTTTATAATAAATTTATAATTTATAAATTATTTTACAATTTGATAATAATTTATAATTTGTATTATTATCAAACTATTTATAAGTTATTTTATAATAAATTTATAAATTATTTTATAATATTATTAGTCATTTATCAATAGTAATAATTTATATTATTAGTCATTAAATTCAATAATGTCAAAAAATTCAATTATATTATTCCACTTATGATGAGTAATGATTTTTTTACGTTAAAAACTCAATTACTCATTAATGTCAATCCATTTTTAATTACTTTTAATTTATGTCAATCCATTTTTTTATTATAATTTTATAAAATAAAAATATATATTCTATTCGACAGAAAATACAAAAATTTATTAAAAATAATAATAAAATACGAATATATGAAAAATTATTAAAAAAGTTACTTCCAATTATAATATATATGAATATATTAAAAAATATAATAAACAAAAGTTTACTATATATGTATTCTGAGAAAAAATATGTTAACACTAAACTTTTGTCAATTAAATTATAAATTTATAATTGAATGCTATTTTTTATTTTAATTTTCTTTATTATAATGATAATTTGAATGTTAAAAAATAAATGAAAAATTAAGTATTGCATAAAATTAAATAATTTTTTAATAAATTTATAAATTATTTTATAATATTATTAGTCATTTACCAATGATAATAATTTATATTATTAGTCATTAAATTCAATGAAAAAAAACCACCTAATCACTCATAAATAACGTCATAAATGCTCTTTATCTAATCCTTCTTTCATGAACAATTATATTATTTCACTTATGGTGAATAATAATTTTATACATTAAAAATTCAATTACTCATTAATATTAATTCATTTATAATTACTTTCAATTTATGTCAATCCATTTTTTTAGTAATATTTTATAAAATAAAAATATATATTCTATTTAACAGAAAATAAAAAAATTTATTAAAAATAATCATAAAATACGAATATATGAAAAATTATTAAAAAAGTTACTTCCAATTATAATATATATGAATATATTAAAAATTATAATGAACAAAAGTTTACTATATATGTATTCTGAAAAAATATGTAAACACTAAACTTTCATCAATTAAATTATACATTTATAACTGAATGCTAATTTTTATTTTAATTTTTCTTATTATAATGATAATTTGAATGTTACAAAATAAAAGAAAAATTATGTATTGCATAAAATTAAATTATTTTTTAATAGAATTTATTTTTGGTACACATCAACATAACTATAATTCAATTGCACAAACAATTAGTTAAAACTTGTAAATACCTAAAATTAATTTAAAGTATATGTAAATCTTTAATAAAATAAATTTCAAACTTTCGATGAAATATATTCAATAATTTTTTTACAACAACTTCTCATGCTCATAATTAAAACATCATACTAATAAAACAAATAAATTTAGACTACGCTACAATATAATTTAACTTTAACATTTTTTTTAAATAAAAAATATTAAATAGTCAATCATATTTTTAAATTTTTACATCTTATTTTTGGGTTTGTATTTTATATTTTTTTTTCATCAAATAAATACAAGTACCATTATATATTGAAAAATAAATTGACAATCAAAGTACAATGAGGCAAACACTTATCCTATATAATAAGTTATAATACGAATTTTACAAAATATTTTAAAAATTAAATTAGTTGATTGTGATAAACATGATTTTCTCTCATTTTAATTTTCCTAATCATATTCAATTATTACAAATCAATAAAGTAATATTATAAGATAACTATATTTATAATACATAAAATATTACTTATAAAATTTATAAAATTAATTAATTAATATCCGCGCAACGCACGGACCATAATCTATTATTAATTAATTTCAACTAATTTATTCAAAGTAATAAAAAAGTTGTTTTTTCTAAATTCGTCTTCATGGGAACTTGTACCATAAGAATAAAAGAGTTGTTAAGTAAATAAAACTAAATTATTGAAAGGGTAGGAAAAATAACATTAAATGTTGTAGAGTAAATTAACTTATGCTTTTATTTAAGTCAATTAAAATAGACTTTTTTGTTACTTATATTTGAGATCAAATGAAGTATTTAAAATCTTGTTATAGTCCATACTTTGAAATCTTGTTATTGAGGACTAATGATTTTTATTTTACCAAAATGGAATCCTCTCAACAGGGCAAAAAGTTGCTATCAAAAGACTTTCAAAAACTTCTAGACAAGAAATTATGGAATTCAAAAATGAACTAAAATTGATAAGTGAACTTCAACACAAGAATCTTGTACAACTACTTGGTTGTTGCATTCATGAAGACGAGAGGATTCTAATTTATGAATATATGTCAAACAAAAGCTTGAATTTCTATCTATTTGGTGAGACATATGTTAGCATTTATTAAATTAGAAATGCATTTTTTTTACAATTTTATGTAGCAATTGGTGCTTATATGAAGAAAATTAGTTTTGCCAACTAACTTTTTCGGTAATTGTCATGGATCATTGATAAAATTACTTGCATCTTCCTATAACTAAGAGATATAAAATGATTTATGTAACTAAAATCAACATTCTATGTTGGAAGAGAAATTCTAGAGGACGCAACAACTTCAAAAGTTCTTGACACCTATTTAATAAATTAAACTTTTACATCGTCTGAAGGAGGAGAATAAGAGCAGTGACTAATAATTTTTATCACACGTGCAATCTATATATAATCATATGTTCATACACATATAATGAATTTTTGTAATCTATATATAGTCAAATGCTTATTTAAAACATATTTTGTTGTTTGAGAATCAAATAAAGTATAATAAGATTTAACAATCAACTTACTATCACTACACCAAAAATGACATTTTATAGCGCATCTTTTAAATCGCTTATTAAATACAAGCGCTGTTGTAGAATTTTTTAAAAATAACGGAGGATACAACAACGCTTTTTTGACAAGCACTGTAGAAAAAACGCTGTTGTAGGGTCATATAAGGTCACATAGCGGTTGCACATAATGTTTACAACCATTTTACAACGTTTTTTGTAAAAGCGCTGTAAATTGAAGCGCTCTCCCATAGCTTTTATAGCGCTTTTAGAGCGCTTTAAACACAAGCGTTGTAAAATGTAGCGCTCCCACCTTATGTTACATGGCTTTTAAAGCGCTTTTTGTGAAAGCGCTGTAAAAACCTTGCGCTTTCACATAATTAAAGGACCTATTAGAGCGCTTATTACACAAGCGCTGTAAAATCATTCACTTTAAATAAAAATCATTTATTTTAAATAAATAAAAACAAATTTATGAACCCTCATCTCATCTACTCTTGGAACCCTCCTCTCCTCTACGTACTGTGCGGCCATCTACTGCTCCTCCTTTATAAAAAATTGGATACGTTGTCTTAGGTACTGTATTTATTAATTTGTTGTTGTCACTAAAACTAATAAATTGTTACATAATAAATCATATAAAATCTATTCTTTTTTGAAATTTGTTGATCTGTTCTGTTTTGAAATCAGACTTGGACCTTGGTTTCCATTTTCCAATATTAGATATGTGTACTATATATTGGTATAATGTTATCAATAGCTTATTATTTGTGTAACTACATTTATATAGGTCATATAATATGGACCGGAAATGGATGCCTGCC
>NC_021166.2:36017481-36032789 GCF_000331145.2 Cicer arietinum | reverse complement strand
CTGCCAATCGATTGTCAAAAGAGTATGAAAATGGAGTAAAGGAGTTTGTTGAGTTTGCAGTGAAGAATACAAAAGATCCAAATATAGTCGTTTGTCCTTGTTTAAAATGTTGTTTTGGAAAACGCGTTAGAGCAGATGAATATGAAGGAAATTTAGTATGGCATGGAATTGATCAAAGATATACATGTTGGATAAGACATGGTGAGAAAAGAAAATGGAAACATTAATTTTGAGAATGGTTCGACATATGCTTCAACTGATTTCGACACAGATACATATGAGCCAGACCGAGTTGGGGAGATTGCAAAAGCAGTTGAAGAAGATCTTCGGGATTGTCCTAGAATGTTTGAGAGTTTGTTGAGTGATGCAGAGAAACCATTATATAATGGTTGTACTAAATTCACAAGACTGTCGACGATATTAAAGTTGTACAACTTAAAAGCGAGTAATGGATGGTCTGATAAAAGCATCACATAATCTTTAACACTCTTAAAAGATATGTTGCCAGATGATAATGAACTTCCCAGTCGAACCTACGAGGCTAAACGAATTTTGTGCTCTATTTGCATGAGTTACGAAAGGATTCATACGTGTCCTAACAATTGCATTTTATTTGGAAACAAATATGAATTACTAAAGGCGTGTCTGAAATGCAATGTCTCTCGATATAAGAAGAAAGAATCTACTCCAACAAAATTTGTGTGGTATTTTCCTATAATACCAAGATTTAGGCGCATGTATTGCAGTGAAGAAGATTCAAAATTGTTGACATGGCATGCAGATGAAATAATTAGAGATGGAAAGTTTCGACACCCTGCAGATTCTCCACAATGGGCAAAAATTGATCACGAGTATCCTGAATTCGGGATAGAGTCAAGAAATCTACGACATGCACTTTCTACTAATGGAATGAATCCACATGGTCTTCAAATCATCTCACAAAGCACGTGACCTGTGATTTTGTTGATTTATAACCTACCTCCATGGTTATGTATGAAGCGTAAGTTTATGATGTTGTCTCTGTTAATTTCTGGACCCAAACAACCGGGGAATGATATCGACGTATACTTGACTCATTTAATTGAAGATTTAAAAAATATGTGGGAGACCAGTGTGGAAGTTTATGATGGGTATAAGAAAGAATGTTTCAATTTGAGGGCTATGTTGTTCGGCACAATTAATGATTTTTCAGAATATGGTAATTTATCAGGATATAGCATTAAAGGTCAGTGTGCATATCCTATATGTGAAGAGAGTACAAATTGGATGCAGTAGAAACATTGTAAGAAGAATGTATTTCTTGGACATTGTAGATTTTTACCTTATAGTCATCATGCGTGTCCTAACGATTGCATTTTATTTCGAAACGAATATGAACTACTTAAGGCGTGTCCGAAATGCAATGTCTCTCGATATAAGAAGAAAGAATCTACTCCAGCAAAAGTCGTGTGGTATTTTCCTATAATACCAAGATTTAGGCGCATGTATCGCAGTGAAGAAGATTCAAAACACTTGACATGGCATGCAGATGAAAGAATTAGAGATGGAATGTTTCGACACCCTGCAGATTCCCCACAATGGGCAAAAATTGATCACGAGTATCCTGAATTCGGGATAGAGTCAAGAAATCTAAGACTTGCACTTTCTACTGATGGAATGAATCCACATGGTCTTCAAAGCATCTCACATAGCACGTGGCCTGTGATTTTGGTAATATATAACCTACCTCCATGGTTATGTATGAAGCGTAAGTTTATGATGTTGTCTCTGTTAATTTCTGGACCCAAACAACCGGGGAATGATATCGACGTATACTTGACTCCTTTAATTGAAGATTTAAAAATTCTGTGGGAGACAGGTGTGGAAGTTTATGATGGGTATAGGAAAAAGTGTTTCAATTTGAGGGCTATGTTGTTCGGCACAATTAATGATTTTCCAGCATATGGTAATTTATCAGGATATAGCATTAAAGGTCAGTGTGCATGTCCTATATGTGAAGAGAGTACAAATTGGATGCGGTTGAAACATTGTAAGAAGAATGTGTTTCTTGGACATCGTAGATTTTTACCTTATAGTCATCAGTATCGTGGGTGGAGAAATGCATTCAATGGAAAATCAGAGGAAGGTAAAGCTCCTTTAGCACCGACTGGATATCAAATACTTGAAAAAGTACAAGGTTTGACCAATAAATTTGGCAAACCTTTTGCGGGAGAGCTGGTGAAAACTGGGTGGAAGAAAAAGTCAATTTTCTTTGAATTGCCATATTGGAAGTCATTGTATGTAAGACATTTCCTCGATGTGATGCATATTGAAAAAAATGTATTTGAAAGTGTTATTGGTACGTTACTCAATGTTCCAGGAAAGTCTAAAGATGGCGTCAATGCAAGATTGGACTTGGTCGATATGGGAATAAGAAATGAACTGGCTCCAGTAAAGAAAGGAAATCGCACATATCTACCTCCAGCCGCTCATACTCTATCTAGAAAGGAAAAAATTGTTTTATGTAAATTTCTACACGAAGTTAAAGTTCCAAAAGGATACTCTTCAAACATTAAAAAATTAGTTTGTATGAAAGACCTCAAGTTAAAATGTTTGAAGACTCATGATTGTCATATTCTAATGGAGCATTTGCTACCAATAGGTATACGTTCTTTTTTACTTGAAAAAGTTCGACGAGCCATAACTAGATTATGTTTCTTCTTCAGGGAAATTTGTAGTAAAGTGGTCGATCCTCAGAAATTATCGACATTGCAGAGGGAAATTGTTGTTACTTTGTGTGAGCTTGAAATGTATTTCCCACCCTCGTTTTTTGATATAATGGTTCACCTTACTGTTCATCTTGTTAAGGAGACACAACTTTGTGGGCTAGCTTATATGAGATGGATGTATCCGATAGAACGATATATGAAAATATTAAAAGAGTACGTAAAAAGTAGATGTCGACCAGAAAGTTGTATTGCTGAACGGTACATTGTCGAAGAACCAGAAGGTTGTATTGCTGAACGATACATTGTTGAAGAGGCTGCTGAATTTTGTACTGAATATCTGTCCAATGTTGGGAGGTTGTACTGAATTTTGCCATATTCGGGAGTAATATCAGGAGAAGGGATAATTGGAAATATATCAAGGACAGAATGGGAGCAGACACAATTGTATGTTCTGCACAATGATGATGAGGTTCAACCGTATGTTACAATACACATGGATCAGTTATCTAGTTTGAACATGAATAAGAATCAAAATTGGATAACTCAAGAGCACAATCGAAGTTTTATAACATGGTTAATAATCACTCAAAGTCAAAGTTTGATATAGACCCCGAATCAATTTCACAGAGATTGAGGTGACTAGCAAATGGTATGAGTTTACATATCTTTTCATACACCGGTTATGTAATTAACGGCTACACATTTTATATCAAAGAACAAGATGATCAAACCACTATGCAAAATAGCGGAGTCACTCTCGTAGCTGAAGCGATGCATGTCTCAAGTGCAAAAGACAAAAACCCAATATATGCAAATCTATCATATTTTGGGGTTATCGAGCGCATATGGGAGTTAGACTACACAATGTTTCGTGTTCCTATATTTGGTTGCAAGTGGGTCGATAATAATAATGGCGTTCGGATTGATGAGTCAGGATTCTTGCTTGTCGATTTTAATAGGGTGGGATACAAAGACGAGCCTTTTATTTTAGCGTTGCAAGCTCAACAAGTGTTTTATGTCACTGATCCTGCTGATGATAAATGGTCTGTTGTCCTATCGACCAACAAAATAAGTGATGATAACAATAATGATAATGATGTTGGTAATGATCTTTTATTTGCAACATCACAACCACATGAAATTGATTCAACTGATGATGGTTTATATCTTAGAGATGATCATGATAAGGGAATTTGGATTAATCCATCGTTTCGTATCGTTAATGGACAAACAAATATGAATTCCACTAGGAAAAGAAAAAGGGCATCCTAATGTGTTTAATTGTTTTATATAAGCCATGTAATCTGAACTGAGTTTATGTAATTTAATTGTTTGATCTGTCAGAATTGAGCATTTTAGTATTTAGCTTGAACTGTATTTGATACTAAGTTCATGTAATTTAAGTGTATGTTTGACATGCAATAACTAATTTTCAGCTTATATTGAACATGAAAAAGTTTTGTTTGAGTACTGGGAATTTATCTTGAACTTGAATTTATCATCCCAATATGAGTTGATCATGTAATTTAGTTTATATATATATATATATATATATAGGTAGTTAAATAATTATTTGAAAAAAAAAAATTCAAATATAGGTATTTTACTTGAACTGGACTGAATATAAACTTCTAATTTTACAGCGCTTTTGTCCATAAGCGCTATAAAAGCCTTTAAAAAAAAACTAAGGAGGTCACAAAATTTGTTTTATACCAAGTTAAAAAGGTCTTTTAAAGCGTTTGTTGCCAAAGCGCTGTAAAAGGCTTTTAAAAATAAAATAAGGAGGTCTTTTACATCGCTTTTCCCACAAGCGTTGTAAAAGGCTTTTAAAAATACAGTTCAGTTACATAAGAAACAAAGAGGTCTTTTAAAGTGCTTGTGGACAAGCGCTGTAAAAAAATAAAATAATGAGGTCTATTACAGCGCTTGTGGACAAGCGCTTTAAAAGGCTTCTAAAAAAGCGCTGGAATAGGGTTTTAAAAAATAAAATAAGGAGGTTTTTTACAGCGCTCTTTCGAAAAAGCCTTGTAATAGAGTTTTATATATAACTTAAAACCGCTTTAGTTTCCTCTTCATTACGTAAACTTCACTACGTTAGTGTCCTCCTCCTCTTCATTGTTCTTCTCATTGCAAACCCTATCATCAGTGTTATTATCCCTACGGACCATATTGCCACTTTCATCTCCATTGCTAACCATCTCCATCTGTGTTATTATCCCTACGAACCATCTCTTCTCATTGAAATACGTAACCCTCATTACGTATTTCTGTGAACCATACTCTATCCCACAAACCGTTCGTATTTCTGCGCATTCTCGGTGTTCCTTCTCCTACGAACCCTATGTATTTCTTCTCACTATTCAGGTATTGTATTTATTAATTTTTTGTTGTCACTAAAATGCATGTTAAACTTATCTTGCTACGTACTTAGACTACTGCATGTTGAACTTGTTGAAGTTATACTGAACTGCATGTTGAACTTGTTGTAGATAAATGGATACCAACAAGGATTTAGATCGTCAAAATGAGGAAGTTTTCAACCCTAAGACTTATGAAAATGAAGTCAAACGTGGTGCAACCATCATGCAAAATTTCATAAAAGCAAGGAGTAGTGGCATAAAATTTGAAGTATACTATACTTTGTTTGCTGTTTATTTTTTATCTTTTTTGAAAGCATGTACTTTCTATATGAGTTTATTAGGTTGGATGGAATGAGAGTGGTCAGCCAATTGACCCCAACAGTTCCATGTTTGTAAGTTATATTGGGGTTGTTGTTCGTTAGAATATCCCCATCACAATTGACGATTGGAGATATAAGGGATTGAAGGATGCGAAAGATATACTGTGGGCTGATATACAATTAACTTTTTTGATTCACTTTTTTGTTACTTATAATTTTTTCCGTTGAAATACTTTACTCAAACTATATCTTTATTTCGTTTGCAGATTGCTTTTGCTGTTGACGAGGTGAGAAAGGCTTACGTGTTGACAGTTGCCAGGAAAATACACTGGGGTTTTAGATCTCACCTTTCAAATTGCTATCTACAAGATTGTGAAGGAAATATGAATGCTGAAGCTCCAAAAATATATAAACATTATATATCAAATGAAGAATTGAGCACATTTGTAGCAAAACATTCAGACCCCGCGTTTGTGGTAAGTGATTAATTTATTAGCATTTGTGTTTTATTATTCATATTCATAGCGTATTTAAAATTTTTACACGATTGTTATTTTTTTTATATAGAATATAAGTAAGGCAAATCACGATTGTTATTTTCTTTATTTCGTATGGGATATGCACGTCTAGAGAAAAAACTTGTAAGTAATTAAATATCACTTTTATATAATGTGGTACATTATAAACTATAGTTTCTAACTAATATTTTATTTATGATCTTAACAAATAGCTACACGACACCCAATCTGATCAACCGTTGGGTCGTCATATCTTGTAGAAGGAAGCTCATGTAAATAAAGATGGAGTGGTTGATAACGAAAATGTTCAAAAAGTAATAGAACTTTGTGTAAGTATATTATCACTTTAATATTTTTTAATATTGTATTTTAAAAATGATATTGAACTTATCTTTTTAATCCTACGTGTATTTTAGGAGAATCTCGAACAAAGTTCGGAAAATCAAGCGGACAACAAAGCTAGTTGCAGGGACATTCTCGGTAAAGTTTTTAATGTTCCTGAATATTCCGGTCGCGTGAGGGGAAAGGATTTGGCGTAACTCCTAAAAGCTATTTTTCACAAGAGAAGCGCCAAAATCCATCTAATGAGGAGGTATTAGAAAAGCTCAAATTCCTATCAGAGCAAGTGGCACTCTTGGTGAAGACAAATAAAATAAGCAACATCCAGATCAGCTCCAACATGAAATACAAATGGAGAGTGAAAATGCGAGTTGCAACAATGGTCTCAAAAGTCTTCTCGAGGTAATTAATTACTTAATAAAATAAGAAATTTATTCAACCTAATTGTTTCACATACTTATGTATTAACCATTGATTTAGGGTGTCGCTCCTTGCGTGTTGTACTTATCCTCCCATACTCATCGCAAGGTCGGAAAAGGAACATTGTACAATACTTTGGGAGAAGTATTGCACAACAGACTGATCCCTGCGGGCCATGTCAAAGTATCACCAGTTATTGCTTTGGAACCTAATGCACCGTTGCCTATACCGGACAACGATGCATATATGAAGTATTTGGGTGAAGCAATTGGTAGTTACGTGGCATAGCCCAAACATCTTGTTGCCCTTGATAAGGTATGTTTAATTAATTGAAATGTATGTTTAATTGATATGTATATTTAATTGGACGATATATGATTATGATTGATTATATTTAATTGCTGATTTTTTTCCGCTGTTAACTTTAATTTCACATTTATTTAGATTCAGACAAAGTCTAAAGGAAATGATAAGAAGATTCTCAAAAACGAGTCAGTCACATTGCCAGAAAAGGTTTGTCACATTTATTCTGTAAGGTTTGTCAATTTTTCAGATTCAATAAACTAAAAAACTAATTAACCTCATTTTTTCAGATTCAATCCAATAAACCACCCGCAAAGCAAATCAGCTGCCAGAATAAACCAACTGCCGCACCACAACTGGATGTTCGTGGTAAAAATAAAGCCGGCAAAGTTGTAGCTCAAAAGCTGGATCGGGGAAATAAAGCTGCCAAAGTTGCAGCTCAAAAGCTTAATCGGGGAAAATCAGTTGCTGCTCCTGCTCCTAAAATAAGTCAGCCATAACTTGCTCGATACGGATCGTGTCTTGACATACAAGTAAAAACGAATTGGGGCAGCAACAACGATTCACGCTTCATAAGCATGAATAAAGCTATATACGGAGATGAGTATGAAGAACTACTTGAAAAAGAGCACATATACAAACTTCTCAATCATAAGAAGCTGAGTGCTACTGTCATCAGCTTATACATTAGGTAAAAATTACTTTTAATTGCATTTATTGGTAATTAATTTAATATATTGGTAATTAATTTAATTTGAAATTTTCATTGAAGGTTTTTGTATGAGAAGTTGGTGTGCACGCGCAGATTGTCAAATAGATTTTCATTCTTGTCTCCGCATAAGCTTTCGATGTTTAAACTCGATCTAGCAAATGTAAAGAAATACGTTGTAGATATCCTGTTAGAAAATAAAGAGAAGGATAAGTTTTTCCTTGCATCATATAATTCAGGGTACGTAATTATATATTCTTTATTTATATCTTTTTTAATTTATGAGATCTTAATTTATTAGTTGTGTAAACAAAATCGCCAACCAAATTTTTGTTGTTGTAGGGCACATTGGGTGCTATTTGCAATCAATGCGACCTCTGAAGTTATATACTATTCAGATCCCTTGCACGACAATTATAACAATCACTCCGATATAAAGACCATGTTCGACACATAAGTAATATTTATTTATTTCTTACATATATATATAACGTGTTTGTTAATGCTATAATAATCACATTTATTTATTCGATAGTGCTTTACAAGTTTTTTGAGCTCAAAGAAGTGCTACAGTATCGAAGCAAAAGTCAAATAACATCACATGGATTCCAATAAAGGTTTGAAATATATGCCTTTAAAATTTCATTTACAATCAATGCACAAATATTTATTACTTATATGTTTTATTTTATAGTGCCCTCGTCAAACTAACAACATCGACTGTGGGTACTATATATTGTGATTCATGTAGGAGATTGTTGATATGAATCAAACTATAATCACAGAAATGGTATGGTATTTTCATTATTTGATTTTCATATATAAGCTATGTATATATTTGATTCTAACTTATTTATGTTCAGTTTTTATATCGCACAGTACTTTGACAATTCCAGTCCAACATACTTTGAAAGAGATCTAATTGAAATAAAGGAAGACTGGTGTCAGTATGTGATTGAAATAAAAATTATTTGATTTGCTGGGAAATGGCATGCTGCAAGGGATAGTTATATGAATATATGGTAGTTCTGTTATGTGTAGTTCTGATAGTTATATGTATATGAATAGGGCACAATTGTAAAGTTGTGAATATGTATTTGTATGAATATGTATATAGTTTTGTGTTGTTGTCAATATGTGAATATGTTGTGAACTGATTGTGTAAATATGTAAAGTTATAAAGTTATATAGTTATATAGTTTTGTTTTGTTGTGTACTGATTGTGTGAACTGATTGTGAATTGATTCTGGATGAAAATGATTTTGAAAAAAAAAATTAAAAGACAGTGCTTTCTAAAAAAATGCCATAAAAAACCAAAAAGCGCTTTTTAAAAATTCCATTTACAGCGTTTTTTAATAAAACTAAAATAAGAATGCACCTTTTACAACGTTTTTTCAAAAAAAGTGTTGTAATAGGTGCATAATAATACATCTATTGTTTGCACCTTTTACAACGCTTTTTCAAAAAAGCATTGTAGTAGGTGCATAATAATGCATCTATTGTTTGCACCTTTTACAACGCTTTTTCAAAAAAGCCCTATAATAGGTGCATAATAATGCATCTATTATTTGCACCTATTACAACGCTTTTTCAACAAAGCGCTGTAATAGGTGCATAATAACTATATATTGTTTGCACCTTTTACAACACTTTTATAAAAAAACGCTATAAAAGGTGCATAATAATGCATCTATTGAATGCACCTTTTACAACGCTTTTTCCAAAAAGCACTGTAAAACGAGTATAACAAGCGCGCAATATATCTACCTATTTTATAGCGCTTTTTTATTTTAAAAAGCGCTGTTGTATCTTTTTACAGCGCTAGATACTACAACGCTTATTTTTTTTGAAAAAGCGCTGTAAATGGGTTAAAAAAACGCACTGTAAGATAAGTTTTTTCGCGTAGTGTATTGATTAAATAAACAAAAGGTAAATTTTAAAAAAATTAAAAAATTGTAAATATTTTATAGTATATAGTGTCAAATGTACTCGAATAATGGATGCAATAATATTTAGAATCCCTTAGAGTTATTTTTAGATGAATGTGTATAACATGGACCTCTCAAAAATTAGTCTGAGTGTGGACCTTTACTATGTTTAGAAGAAAAAAAATTTATGATAATAAAAAATAGAGATAAAATATAATACTCTCTATGTCCCAAAATATAAACAAAATTTGATCAAAGAAAGTCTCCGTATTTTGTTCAAAATTCTACGTATTTTGTTCAAAATTTATACCAAAATAATCCACTTTTTGACCCATTTTATGCTTATATTTTGAGACAGAGTAGTATTCTATTAAAATTTATGAAAACTAGTGGGGTCTAGCTTTGGAAGAGGACCCTATTAATCAATCCTATTTTTCAATTTCACTTTGGTCACTTAAGTTTTTTTAGTTTATTTTAGTCCCGTAAGTTATAAAGTCACATACTTTGATCCCCTTATGTTTTATTCATTTCATTTTTGTCCTTTAAAATATAAACATTAAACCTATTAATCCCTTAAATTACAAACATTAAACACTTTGGTCTTTTTAGTTATAAATGTTAGACGCTTTGGTCCTCTTTATCTTTGTGTTATGTTAATAACTTAAGGGGTCAAAGTGTCTAAAGTATATAACTTAAAAGAATAAATTTATTATATTTCTAACTTAAGAGACTAAAATGAAATGAAAACAATTAAAATAACTAAAATGTTTAACGTTTGTAACTTAAGGGACCAAAATAAAACAAAAAAAAAATAATATTGTTTTCTGGTAACAAAAGAGGGCAAATCCCAAGAAAAAGAAAAAGCCTAAATTATACTAACATTCGTCGATATGAAACCTTCGGAACTCTCATCAACGACGATTCTTTGAAGCTTACTAGTGGGAGATGAGACTCCAAACCATGAAAAGTATACGAACTCTACGAAATATTGTGATTGGCTATCCAATTAGCACTCCTATTGCCTTCACCCCAAGTATGGCTAATTTGAACTTGCCTAATTTCCATTAATACCCCTTGATCCGTTTGCCCTCCGCATCTCAGAGTAAACCACTGCAGCCTGCTACGTTTTCTATTGATCAATGTGCTTCATTACAATTAAGCTTAAGCCATCATTCTTGGGCACTAGTGCAATTAAACCTTATTACATCGGTTCCTATGTACATGTTAGATCGGTTATTTGTCCGATCTAACATCAAGCGTTGTAATAAATAGTTATTTATAAAATCGGCTAAAAGGATAGATGTAACAATTCAAAATTCAAAATTAATTTATTACATCGGTTAAATTTGAACCAATCTAACAAGTCATATTCAAAATTTAACTAAATTTCATACTTCATGATAGCAATTAATAAATCAACTAAATATCAATTGAATTGTAATATTATCACAACAAATAAGTAAAACCAAAACACTAATGTAATTATAGGCATAATCGATTTGAACATGCCTCGACCCAAGGAGTCACATGATGGCATCAACTATGTTGACATTACATTATAGTTAACATGAAACCACAAACAAATCACAAGTCTGAGTATACATAAAAAGATAGTAATAATATTAATAATAAGGATTAATACAAAAAGATTCATATGAATTAACACAACCAAATCACTTGAATGATTACTATTATTCACCGTCACTGGCCAAAGATTTCATTATCTGCTGCAAACACGAAATCAACACAACAATTTAACGCATTAGCGCCCACGAAACCATCACAAAGCTGAATGAAATACCTATTCAAAACTCAAACCAATAATTAACATTTAAAAAACACAGTGAATAATAAAAAATTATCATAATAGCTCAAAAAATAAAAACAAACAATTTGACTCAAATTATTGATAATAATGACTTAATACAAAATGGTTTAGCCTTGAGAATATGACAGATTCAGAGGTACTGCAGCATCTGAACTTCATCAAATTAGTGTTAATCTAGGCATCCAACAAGTTCAATCAACAGATAAATAACCGATAAAAGAACCAAACAAATGCATGGTAAATAACCCCCAATTATCAAATGCATGCATTACACAACCATAAGCAGATGGTTTCAATGTGTTGTTACACTTCATACTTCAATCACTACGCAGATTATAAAGCCCAAAAAGTAGTACCTTTGTTATCAGACTGGGAAATTACCTCCCCTTCATAAGAGCTGGCCTCAAAATTAGTAATTGTTTTCCTTCCATTGCATTTTATAGTAGCCTTATCATACGCTCTATGATCAATACAACAAGTCAATAACACAACACATGTATAATCCAAAAAGTTTAATTAGACATTTCGTATGAGATATTCTAATATAAGAATTGGTAAACCTTACTGCGTCTAGTTCGCTATCAAATAGCCCAAGATATATATCTGCAGGCAAGAAATAAACCAGAACTTAATTATGGTTTATGGTTAAAAGCATTTTAGGATCAACTATTTATTAATGAAACTCAACTAATTGGTTTTCTCACTTTTTCCCAAGAAACTGTCTCATACGAGCTTCCCATCGCCCACATTTATGCAGAGTAACTCCTCTATATTTGGAGCTTCCTCTTGAAAAACCAGTGCTCTGTCTATGCAGAATATGCACAAACTCTTCCTTCATAAAGTTACTCATCTACGCAACAATTAATCAAAGTAATTAATGCTTACAATTAGAACTTACATTTAGATTTTAAATAAGACCAACAAAACAATCACTACAACTAATGCTCACAAACCTGCTTTATATCATCATCATAATCGCTAACGTTGAAATTGATATCCGCATCAACACCACGGAACTTGATTGCAGCTCGATCATATGCCCTGCAAATTAAACATACAAAAAAAATTTATAATTAATTAAAAAAAAACAAAAATCAATGAAAAACATTTCAAATGCTCAAGAAAATAATAATTTAATAACTAAATATGAAATTTATCTTGCTGCAGCATAGCAGTGTCAAATCCACCTGAAAAACAAAAAAGCAAGAACGATCAAGAACCATGAAGGATGAAACACTAAACAAGACTTTTTTGTATATCTCCAATTAAGTATAAAGCACTAAGCATCTCAATCATCAGGATTTTTTTGTATATCTCCAATTAAGTATTACGAACCAAGTCGCCAACAATTCTATGACAATGCATTAACTTTGGTTATCAAAAAATGATAAAGTTTTAGAAATATAATTGCATCTAATTAACTAATTAATTGGAACTGAAAATATAAGTACGTGATCAACTTTTGACTGCAGGGGTATTGCATATATATACACATATGATATAATGATTTCTTTTAAACTTGTATAATAGTGGGTATTTGTTGATAGGTTGAACACATACCACCCTTTGCTTGAAAAATTTAAAGAAAATGATTAGCTTTGAGAGAGATATTAATATTATGTATATATAAAGCAAGATCAGGATATTGAAAAGATTTATGGATATATTTATGCTGCAACAATGTAATGAAGTGGTATTGATCTAATTTGCAGCTTTGAGAGTAAAGAGAGAGAGGATGAGCAAAAGGTTAAATAAAGCAGTTGGAAATATTGTGTAGCCAAATTGTTTTGTAAGCTTCTTTATTTATTCACATATATATGAACTAATCATTCATATGCAACAAGCCTACGAGTACAATCATGAAGGATGAAATAAAAATCATAGCAATAACAATATCCTAACTTCTGTTCAAAGTGAAATTCCCTATTCCCTAATGCATACAAGCACCACAACTTGATATTAAACAAAATATAGAAAAAACACAATTATCAATCTTAATAGTTAAAATTGCCACCTCAAGAACAGAACAACTACAAACTACCACCTCAAGAACATAACAACTACAAACTTCAGATTTGATAGGAAACGTTGCTAGGCATTAATCTAAAATACAGATGAGAAAGAGATAAACGTGGAGGACCAAATTATTGCTAATTCATTAGTCATGCCCTGTCTATATCATTTTCTAAGTTTTTTGTATATACATAGTTTGTATTTAATTCAATTTTCTTTCTATAGGGGAACAATGAATCGAGTGACATAAACATATAAGAAACTTGCCAAGATAAAACAACAAAATGTCAATGTCTTTGAAGTTTTATAAGAAAAATGGTTAGAACAGAACATAACATATATGGTTAGAACATAACATATATGGAAAAAGAAACCAATCAAAAACACACAGTTTTTTTGAAGTTTTATTAACAGAGACAATCTCACAAACACATAGCATGCAGTTTTAAAGGATAGTTGAAAATTGATTCCAAAAGAAAGAGAAAAAAAGAGAGCAAGATATGGTGTTTAAAAGGGAATCAATGCATGTGATTTCTAATTCTATGATTATCACTAAATGCATTAAAGAATCAATCAACTAAAGAGTAAAAAAGTATCATGGTTACCAACAAAACAACCAAACCACTAAAATTAATATAAATAAAACCTTTGAAGACGAGATCCATTAGCAACATCATCCTGGCGGCGAAGCATCATGTTTACTTGATTCACACTGCCTTCATCAACAGCAACACCATTTACTCCAACTTCTGCATCTCCAACTTCCGAACCATCGGCATCTTACCTTTCTTAGCCTTTAGAATTTCAGAGTTAACCACATTCAAACTTTCTTCAACTTCAACATCACCACTTGCTTCGATTTCACCAACTCCTTCCGTTGCCACGTCCCAACCATCACCACAATTCTAATGGTTTTAATTTAATACATATTTAGTCGATTAAAGGATAAATATTAATCAAATATTAATTAGAACATGTCCTTTACATTTTTATTACAAACACGGCTTTCTAATTTTGTTTGTTAACTTAGGGATTTTGTTTCTAAAGAGTTTATTAGAATGGTCTAATATAAAGATCTAACAAAATTTATTAATGTCTATAATAACAAATTTGTCATTATTTTTTTTTGTGTAATTTTTTTTTAATATATATGTTAGATCAGTTCAATTAGAACAGATGTAACAGATTTACCACCACTTATTTTTGTGCAGTTTTTTTTAATATATATATTACAACAATTCAATTATAAGTGATTTAACAAATTTTACTATAATAACAAGTTTACCACTGATTTGCTTATTACATTGGATATATAACAACCCATCTAATATCGACGATGTAACAAGGTTAAAATGTACTAGTGAGGGTCTCTCCAAACAAATATACACAGTGTTGCCATCTTGACAATCACAAATATAGGATCCTCTAATCTTTAGAAGTTCTCTTCAAATATAGACTTGTTTTTGCATTTCCACAAGTTCCAGCATGCCACCATGAAAATAGAAGTCCAGTTGTCCATTTAAGCTCCTTGACGTTTGATGGTGATGTTTTTGAAGATCCACTCCCTACAATTTAAAGAGAAGAAACTAGTATAAAAACCAGTTGGAGCTAACCTGAGCCAAATTTGAGTTGCTCTTGGACAATCCTTAACAACATGGATAACCATTTCGTCACCAATTCTGCATCCATTACACAACAGATTTATGCAACACCCCATTTAATTATGCAATGATTAGTAAGAAGTCCCTCATGGGCTTCCCATCCACATAAAAGTTTGAATTCTATAAGGACCTTTCCACGCCCACAAATCTCTCTATTGCCCATAAATAGATTGGAGGTTGATCATCTACACACGATAACCG
>NC_021166.2:36014645-36017466 GCF_000331145.2 Cicer arietinum | reverse complement strand
GATACCCGCTCTTCACCGTGAAGTGACGAGTATTAGTGCCTTCCCACCCAATAGTGTCAAGAAAATCAGTTTCAATGGGCGTACGGAGAGCTAGAATAAGTTGAGAATTTCGATTTAGCAAATTAATTGTAAGAAAATTTGGATCCCATTCCCATAAGGGAGAGAGAACATCCCTCACTGTGAGAGTAGTATCAATACAATGCTGGGTAGGGCTGTTCATAGTTGGTTTTTTTAAAAAATCAAACCATATTCATTTTAAAACCAATATATGGATTTAGATTTATAACCAAATCCATTATTTAGTTTAAAACCGGTTATAAAACCAATTGTAAAATTGGTTATGGTTACATAACCGGTTTATAATTAAGCAACCGGTTTTGAAAATTTTAATTTTAAAATCGATATTTTTTTCAAAATTGATTAAAATTTGATTATTTTTTAAAAAATATTTATTCATAGTTTAAAAATCGGTTATTTAAAAAAATCGATTTTCTTGATAAATTTTTTTAAAAAAATTCTCACCAAATTTTTTGAGAAAAAATTCGATTTAAATTTTTTTTGAGAAAAAAAAGTTTTTTTTATATTTTTTCCCAATATTTTTTTCGAAAAAAAAAATTCAATTTTTAAAAATAAACTAAAATTTCAAAATTAACAAAATATTGGTAGTGGATAAAAACCAAATCCAAATATAAAACATAAGTGGTTATCCAACCGATTTATAAATAAACCGGATTATAACCATATGATTTTAACCGGATATTTAAAATGGATTTGGATCCGGTTTTGGATTTGAGCCTCATAACCGGATTTTTTGCACAGTCCTAATGTTGGATAGTTATCGTAATGAGAGAAATTTGACAGGTATCCTTTGGTCGAACCAGATGTTAATATGATTCCCATTCCCTAAGTGTTGCACTACACTAATTCAATTGCGGTAAACACAACGAAAAATATCACCAACTAAAACAACGAGTATAAAAATCAGCGTTATTAAGTTTATCAACACACATGTTGTATTCCCTATAACATGAGAGATGCGGAGTTGCATTTTTATTGTAAGGAATATGTAATTTAACCATCTAGTCTTCAACTTCGAAGCCATAAGATTTGAATTAGAGAAAGATTGGACGATCAACAAAGAATCATACCCTATCTAGCGATGAAACCAACTTTAAGAGTGGACGATCTCAGTAGCATATATTAAAGAAAAAAGCTCGGCATAAAATGATGTAGTTACACCGCTTTGAGTCCTTAAAAATAGCACCAATAATAGGAAGGTTAGGATTTCCTTTATAAGCACCATTAGTGTTACATTAAATCCAACAAGGAGGATTCAACAAAATAATCTTAGTAATAATAAGGGCCTTAGAAGCACGATAATTCATAGAAAAATATTTAAAAATAGAACATTCCTACACTAATGAAGATGAAGAACCCTTAGATAGTCTATTTGAGAGAGTCACATAAGAAGAAACCTGTGAATAGCACGTTAAATGATAATCAGCTAGTTATTAAAAGCTAATTGATTACGGGCAAACCAAATAATCCAGATGTTGTGAATGACAATAGATAGGATGACGTCCCTCACATGAGAACTCCAATTTTTACTACATATCTCAAGAATTGAAGAGATAGAAGAATATTCAATCGTAATACTCAAAACATAGAAAAATTAGTCCCACAACAGTGTAGCAAAACAAAATCAGATAAAAGGAGGTCAATACTTTCATAAGCCTAGGAGCAGAGCTAACAACGTGACATCATCATGCACCCCGAATTCCATAAGTGATTACCCATAGCCATCTTATTATGAAAAATACGCCAAACAAGAAAATATTTGGATGGAGGAATTACATCACACCATATCTTTTTACCCTAATTAAGCTTGGTTCTTGTTGGATGTAGAGTTTGGTAAAATTCTTAAAAGGTAAAATTCTCGAAACTGTGAGACTTCAAACTAATTGATCCTCACAATCCATTGAAGGGGTAATAGTCTGATGTTACTCGCAACAATATTATTAAATGGGCAAGCATAACAAGCTAGAATGCACAAGGCGACATCCATGTTTATCCACAAGATGAAGTAACAATGTCGATTTACAAGAAAGGGGGTTTGAATTGTAAATATGCCTTTTTTAAAAAAATTCTGTTAAAACTTAAGAAAGTCACTCAAGATTGATCTTGGTTGTGAAAACAGAAAAACGAAAAATGTTCTTGGTTTTAGAAGTAAAACGGAGAATGTTCCTTGATTAGTTGAAAACAGAAAATAAGTTTATGTTTTACTTAATTCAGTATGATAAATAGAGAGATAGGATAGAGAGTACCACACAAGGATTTTATCCTGGTTCACCCAACGTGGGTTACGTCCAGTCCCCACACCGTGGGATTTTCCACTAGGTGTAAAAGAGCTTTCTTGAACTTACAACACCTAATCTTAGATCAACCTTGATCTATTTCAACCTCTAATGCTTTCTGCCCAGAAAGCAATACCAGCACCTATCTAACCTTGATAGGAAGTAATCTTAAAACAAACTATAAAGAAACTCTTATAGTTTGAGTTTTTACAATTTGATTGTTTTGACAGAATCTGAAATTTCTCAACTCTTGTTTGAGAATTGATTCTTTACAAAGGATCTAATGATAATTGCACAAACTATTTGATAAGTAAAAACCAGCAACTGTTTTGCAGAAATCAATTTGATTGTTTTGACAGAATCTGAAATTTCTCAACTCTTGTTTGAGAATTGATTCTTTACAAAGGATCTAATGATAATTGCACAAACTATTTGATAAGTAAAAACCAGCAACTGTTTTGCAGAAA
>NC_021166.2:36011236-36013335 GCF_000331145.2 Cicer arietinum | reverse complement strand
AGCAGTCTCTTGATCATGCTGAATTTGTCTTGCCATGATGATCTGGAGAGCGGCCATGATATCAGAGTTTGAGGGTGCAACTAAGGTGGAAGTGGAGGGAAGGTGAGGGGAGGGTTGAGAAGAGGTAGCAACAACTGTGTTGGAAGGAATAGGCATGGTAGATAAGGATGGAATAGAGGCAAAAGAAGATGAAACAGAAGGTAGAGGGCCAACAGATGAGGTAGAGGGGCCAGCAGTAGCGGGAAAGTTCAAAAACTGACTTATGCCGAAAATGGATGAACTGGTTTTCTGTGGTGAAACAAACAGTGGAGACATGGTAGACAAAAGAGGATTAGACAAGAAAGTACTAAAGTAATGTGTAGGGCAGTGAAGTGTTGGAGAATACGAGGGAATATGTGAAGAGACCGTGCCAGATGTTTGAGCAAAAAGAGTGGAATGTGATGGGATATGTTCTGGAGAATGTTCTGGAGGAGGTGGAGAACGTTCTGGTGTAGGAGTTTTGTCTGAGATTTCCTTAGGATCAATAGAAGGAGATGAGAAGGAAATAGGATTTGTGGAAGGTCGTCTTCCTGCGTATCTCTTCCTTTTGAGAGAGGTGGGACATGATGGAGGAGTAGGTGTTGGAGCAGAGGCGATTTTACGCATATAAGAGAGGTTCTTGGTGGAAAACTTGGAAATTTTGATCAGAGATTTTTCAGATGCAAGAGATACTCCAAAATGCCTGAAGATTTTAGTCAGGACCATGCCATAAGGCACATTATTTTTTATGTAATCTTTTTTGGTTGCACATATCATGTGCTGGAGAATAACATGGGGTAGATTCAATCTCTTGCAGTTTAAAAGATGATAAATGAGTAAGGCGTCATTATCAGATACATACTCATGACTTCCACAGTGTGGAATCAAGGTATGTTGGCACATGTTGAATACTTTGGGAAGAGGCTTCAGATAAGTGGCCAAAAATCGTGTGGAGTCTTCTTCAAACAGATCGGCCAAAACATCTGTCTTTCTAAGACCCAAAGTCGAATACCAGTTGTCACCAAAAACATATGGCCCTTCTGTTGGTAGCTGAAGAATGGTGGCCAAAATATCTGGAGTCAATCTGATTTCCACTCCCTTAATTGTTGAGATAAATAGAGATTTGTCAGCAAAAGTTCTGGCATTGCAGTAGAATGCACGGACAACATCTGGGAAATAAGATTCAAAGATCTTTAAGAATGAAGTCCAGCCAAGAACATCAGTATGGTGCTGAACAGCATTTCCATCTACAACAAGATTGTCAAAAACAAAAACTCGACCAATCCCAACTAGGCGTTGAACCCATTTTTCGTTGAAGAGTTTTGATTTGGCAGGGGAGATTAGAGGAGGAGTAGTCTGTTTTGGTGTTTTAGCGGGTGAAGATGGTTCAGAATCAGAAGATGTGGAGGGAGAGGAAGGCTGAGGAGATGAAGAACGTTTGGTATGTTTTTGTGGAGAAGAATGTGGATGTGGAGAAGATTCTAGCGGAGGAGCGGGCTGAGCAGGAGAACGTTCTTGTAGTGGGGAACATTCTGGAGAATGTTCTGGAGAGGTGGGTTTCTGACTTGTTTTTAGGTTTTGTTTGGGGGCAAGTGTTTTCTTTCTCTGAGGATTTGGGAGATTTTTTCGAGCAAGAAATTGAGCAATAGTCATTGTGTTTTTGGTTTTCATGTGTTTAGTTGGTGGTTTTGGTTGAGAGAGTGGTTCTTTTTGGTTTGTAGGAGGAGAAACGATGTCATTGATCGATCTCCGTTTTTGATGGGGAGGAGTTGAGTGCGATGGTTCAGAAGAGAAGGCAGATTTTGAGGGTGTCGAAGGTTTAGTGGTTGTTGATGGGTTTTGTGGTGGTGGTGTTGGTGCTGTGGGCGTCGTTTTTCTTTGTGGTTCAGTTTGTGTTGGTGATTTTGCTACTGGAGGGCACGAATCAGAAGAGTCATCACTCTCAGAGTTTGAAATGATGAAATAATGTGGTTTAGGGTTCATGGATTTTGACGTACCAATTCCAGATTGGACACGCATGAAGCGGCGTGGAGGAGTGATTCTAGTGCGTAGATGGGGAGGCACTTGAGCGAAGTTTGGTG
>NC_021166.2:36007520-36011031 GCF_000331145.2 Cicer arietinum | reverse complement strand
ATTTTTTCGTGCAGACTGTTTGGTTCGAGCCATGGTTGTTTGGAGAAGAAAGATGATGAAGAAGATGAACAGTGAACGTGATTTAGAGAAAGAGAGAGATGATTCCAGCTTTTGGGGAAAAGAAGGTGGGAAGAGGAACAGTTTTCTGACTTGAGAAGATGGAGAGAAAAAGGTGGAGTAATGATGAGTATGTTGCCCAATAGTTTGTACCTAGGAAAATGGGAAAAGCATTTTGGGGGATTGGAGAGTGTATGTGTCAGCATTCTAACACCAGACACAAGGGCACGTGTAATAAATGCCAAGATTTGCCTTTTTTGATTTTTTGAGAGGGAAAAGCAGACTGTTGCTTTTTCCAGAACGGAGAATGATGAATCGCGAAACGGAGACTGATAAACGATCTCCGTTTTCTGCAGAAGCAGATTTCAACCAGAATTTTCTGGATTTTTCATGATTCTCAGTTTTTCTTTGATTGAATTAAAACTATCCTCCACAAGAGGCTTAGTGAAAATGTCAGCAAGTTGATTTTGAGTATCAACGAAGATTAATTCAACGTCTTTCTTATTGACATGATCACGAATGAAATGATGTTTTATTTCAATATGCTTTGATCTAGAATGCTGAATAGGATTTTTAGACAGATTTATAGCACTTGTATTATCACAATAAATTGGAATACTGGAATAGCTTACAGAGTAATCTTGAAGTTGGTTTTTAATCCACAAAACTTGTGAACAACAGTTTGCAGCTGACACATATTCGACCTCAGTTGTGGATAGTGCTATGGTGTTCTGTTTTCTGCACGACCAACTGATTAATGCTTCGCCTAAGAACTGTCATGCTCCAGTTGTGCTTTTTCTTTCAACTTTGTCTCCAGCATAATCAGCATCACAAAATGCTAGAATATCAAAATGTGAACCTTTTCTATACCAAAGACCAAGATTAGTTGTTCCAACGAGATATCTAAATATGCGTTTAACTGCTGTTAAGTGGGATTCTTTTGGTGCTGATTGAAATCGAGCACATAATCCTACTGCAAACACAATATTTGGTCTGCTAGCAGTTAGATAAAACAAAGAACTAATCATTCCTCGATATTCTTTTTCAGAAACAGATTTGCCATTTTCATCTTTTTCTAAAGAAGTGGATGGATGCATGGGAGTTGTCATAATTTTTGACTCATTCATTTTATATTTGATCAACAGATCTTTGATATATTTTTCTTGACAAATAAAAATGCCTTTTTCATATTGTTTGATTTGTAAACCAAGAAAGTATCTTGATTCACCCATCATGCTAATTTCAAATTCACTTTGCATAAGTTTTGAGAAATTTTCATAGTTTTTCATTTGTTGATCCAAAAATGATATCATCCACATATACTTGAACAATGAGTAATTCATTTCCCTCTGTTTTCTTAAATAAAGTAGTATCGATTTTTCCTCTTTGAAAATCATTTTCAATTAGAAATGAACTCAGCCGTTCATACCAAGCTCTTGGTGCTTGCTTTAAGCCATATAGTGCTTTGGTAAGTTTGAAAACATGATTTGGTTTTGATTGGTTTTCAAAACCTGGGGGCTGTTTTACATACACCTGTTCGTTTAGAAAACCATTTAAGAAATCACTTTTCACATCCATTTGAAATAGTTTGATAAATTTATGAGATGCATATGCAAGAAGTATTCGAATAGCTTCTAACCTTGCAACTGGAGCAAAGGTTTCATCATAGTCTATACCTTCTTGTTGATTGTAGCCTTGAGCTACTAATCTTGCTTTATTTCTAACAACCTTACCTTCTTCATCAAGTTTGTTTCTGAATACCCATCGAGTGCCAATAACTGTTTGATCTAATGGATCTGGTACTAGAGTCCAAACTTCATTTTTCTGAAATTGCAGAAGTTCTTCCTTCATGGCATTTACCCAAGACTGATCAGTAATATCATCTTTGATTGACTTTGGTTCAATCTGAAATATCATTGCCATGATGTCGTCATCATTCTTGAATGATTTTCTGGTTCGGATTCCATCAGTCGTGTCTCCAATAATCTGAGTTTGAGGATGATGTCCAATTGTTTTCCAGCTTTTTGGTGGAGAATGAAACAGAGATTGTTTATCAATCTCTGTTTTCTGCAGACTGATTTGCTGCTGTGTTTCAATTTGAGTTTCTTCTTCCTCATCCTTTTTACTTATGTCTAAGTCATCAAACTCATCAAACAATACATGCATACTTATTTCAACAACATTAGTTCTCAAATTGAACACTCTATAACCTTTAGATTCGGTTGAGTATCCAAGAAAGATTGTTTTATCGGATTTCGCATCAAATTTTCCAATAAGATCTTTGTTGTTTAAAATGTAACAATAACACCCAAAAATATGAAAGTAAGAAATGTTTGGTTTTCTGTTTTTCCAGATTTCGTATGGAGTTTTGTTGATGATTTTTCTGATAGATACACGGTTCAAGATATAGCAAGAAGTGTTTATGGCTTCTGCCCAAAAATACCTTTCAACATTTGATTCTTCTAAAATAGTTCTTGCCATTTCTTGTAGTGTTCTATTTTTTCTTTCAACAACTCCATTTTGTTGTGGAGTTCTTGCACATGAAAGATTGTGAGATATACCAAGTTCATCAAAAAAAAATTTGAATGAGGCATTTATGAATTCTCCTCCATGATCACTTCTTACAAAGATGATGCTGGAGTCTTTTTCATTCTGCACCTTTTTACAAAATGTTTTGAATGATTCAAATGCATCATCTTTATGTTTTAAAAACAGAACCCATGTAAATCTTGAGAAATCATCAACGATAACAAAACCATATTTCATTCCTCCTAGACTTTTTGTTTTGATAGGCCCAAATAAATCTATGTGAAGTAGTTCAAGAGTTCTCTTTGTTGTTACAAAATCTTTTGTATGAAAGGTGCTTTTGACTTGCTTACCTTTTGCACAAGCTTCACAAATTTTATCTTTCTCAAAATTAAGTTTTGGTAAGCCTCTAACAAGATCAAGTTTGGAGATTTTTGAAATCGTTTTCATGCTGATATGACCAGCTCTTTTATGCCAAATCCATTTAATGTAACACCCCAATTTTTTTGATCCAAAAATTACTTAAAAATAATAGTTTTCTTTTAGATGTCATGTGCCTTGAACAGCCACTGTCCAAGAACCAAGGCTTTCTCTTTGTATTTTGAGAACCAACCTGCATGTGATATCATTTCAGTTTTAGGTACCCACTTTGTTTTGGGTCCTTGAGGGTTAGTTTTTAATTGGTATATCATTCCCTTTTTAGAAACAGCTGTGTTGTTTGTTAATTTTGAAATGGGTTTAACAGTATAGGATTTGAAAGAGTTGAACTTTAGTTTAAACGAGTTTTCAGAACGTACACCTTGTAGTTTTGAACTTTCTCCGTTTGGGAGCCAACCTGGAGAATGTTCTCCGTTTTGCTGTTTCTTTGACACAGTTTTGACAGAATGATTCTCCTTTTTAAAAGACTTCTTTCTTTCAATTTTTTCAT
>NC_021166.2:35996937-36006769 GCF_000331145.2 Cicer arietinum | reverse complement strand
GACATTCTTCTAGATCTTTTCTCTAACATTTGTTAGGTGTTTTTGAACTTTTTAGAGACCGAGCTCTGATACCAATTGAAGTAACAATGTCGATTTACAAGAAAGGGGGTTTGAATTGTAAATATGCCTTTTTAAAAAAATTCCTGTTAAAACTTAAGAAAGTAACTCAAGATTGATCTTGGTTGTGAAAACAGAAAAACGGAGAACGTTCTTAGTTTTAGAAGTAAAACGGAGAACGTTCCTTGATTAGTTGAAAATAGAAAATCAGTTTATGTTTTACTTAATTCAGTATGATAAATAGAGAGATAGGATAGAGAATACCACACAAGGATTTATCCTGGTTCACCCAACGTGGGTTACGTCCAGTCCTCACACCGTGAGATTTTCCACTAGGTGTAAAAGAGCTTTCTTGAACTTACAACACCTAATCTTAGATCAACCTTGATCTATTTCAACCTCTAATGCTTTTTGCCCAGAAAGCAATACCAGCACCTATCTAACCTTGATAGGAAGTAATCATAAAACAAACTATAAAGAAACTCATATAGTTTGAGTTTTTACAATTTGTATGTTTTGACATAATCTGAAATTTCTCAACTCTTGTTTGAGAATTGATTCTTTACAAAGGATCTAATGATAATTGCACAAACTATTTGGTAAGTAAAAACCAGCAACTGTTTTGCAGAAATCAGTGAGTAAGATTGCCTCTGTTTTGTAGAATTTCAAGTATGTATGTGATTGATTATGGATTTTGAAGCACTTGATTTTCTTGCTTAGAATCGGGATAATGGCCTTCTATTTATAGGCTGTAGATGTACTTGAATGAAGGTACAAGAGCTGTTGGAGAGACTTTGCTTTTTTGACTGAAACATTATTTCAGAATAAAAATAATCCTTCTTTGAAATAGCTTTTCGACTTTTAATGGTTTGGCATTTAAAGAATTTATGTCCTTTCTTAGAAAGTGCTCTTGACGTTTCTTCATTGATCATGGATGGTACATTATCTGTCTTGAGTCTAGAGAAGGTTGGAAAAGAATTGCAGATCAAAACACAGAGAAACAGAGCTCCTGTCTCTGTGCAGAAAAACGGAGAATGATTAACGTTCTTGGTTTGTCAGTTTGAACTTTCTTGAGCTTCAATAATCATTCTGGAGTTTCCGTTTTAAACGTTCTAGATTTCCTTTGTTATTGTTTTGTCATATGCCTAGATTGATCAAACTTTCTTGACATTTGGATTTTGGAATATGCAGACCGTCATGATTTTTGTCTGTCTTCGAGTCCTTTGATCTTTGCGATCAAATAACCTTTTTGCGTCTGGATGATTCCTACTTGTTCCTTGCCATGTACTGATTAGATATGAATGATTTCATGAGCAGACTCTTTGTCACAGGGATAGAAAAGATTTGACTAATATGCTGTGATGGATAATTTGTTGAAGCTGAAGATCATTCTCTGTTATGATGCAGAATGATCTTGTTGCTGTCTTTTCTTGATTTGCTTGATTCTGCTCTTAATTAAATCCACTCAAAAACACATGTTAAATTAACATAACATTTTTAGAATCAAAATTAACTTTCTTAATTAACCTTTGTTTATTTTCATCAAAACTTAAAATATAGAGTTTGTCTCAACACAAGAAATACCCTAGCCAATTATCGACCAAAAATTAATTGAACTTCCAGTTCTCCAACAGTTGTTATCCAAAACCAAATGAAGAAATTGTCAAATACCTAGCCAAATGGAGGACTTTGCAAATTATTTAACTAACTTATTGACACGAAGGAAACATGTCTTAAAAAGTAATTCCTTTTATTCTTGTGTAGAAAACATGTATGTATCTAGAAAGCTTAAGCTACGCAGCAAAATTAATTGCGTGCAAAGATCAAAGACCAAGTTCCCCTTCTCCCCATGGAAAGCATACTCTTTCCATGTCACTGTAACAATTTTCTATTAACAATATCCTTTGACAAGATTTAATTTCTTAACTAAAATATATACATTTTTTTTAAGAGAAATCGGCCAGGTGTAAAAATAAAAGTTGTATACCAACATGCCATGCCATGAATAATAGATTTAACTAGAAAATTTCATGGGTTGGGTAAAACCAACCAAACCGATAAAACTGACCCGGATCGACATAAAAAAATGGTTTGTGTTAAGGGATTAGGTGAAATTGGTTTTCAAAACAAGAAAACCGATCACTTAAATTAGGTATTGGGTAAAACTAGAACCGATGCCTGTAAAACTGGTTGACCTTGTTTCTCTAATTTTTGGTAATTTTTACTTTTTTTTAACCCTGAGATTTTAGAAGGCATAAGCAATGATGGATCGATAATTGTTTTGGCTATTTTAGGATATGTCATTTTGATATTTTGTTGTTTGTAAATATTTTATGTTATTTTAGACCCCTACAAGTTTGGTTATTTTAACTCGTGCAAGTATTTTATGATGAAATTTATAACTTTGATATTTATTGTATGTGTATATATTTTATGCTAAAACAATAGCGAAAATAAGTCATATTATGTGTTCATAACTAAAGATAGTTTTTTTTTTTCTCAGAGTTTGATTTTAAAAAGATTTTAAAACAAAAAAGAATCCCGATAAACCAGGATCCAACCCAAAACTAAAATAAGAGATTTGATCCAAATGGACCCAATATTGTAAATGATAGTTTATTTTTAAGACTCAAACTGAAAATTCCTACGCAATTTGGGTCCTGATTTTGAACAAATCTGGCCCAAACCGACCAAGCAAAAAGTTTACTTTTAATGCAATCAACAATAGGCTGAAAATATCTTGTCTTAGGCATCCCATAGAATAATGGGACACCCAAATAAGTAAATGGAAGTGATCCAGATGACAAAGCCAAAAAATAACTAATATCCTGAATTCATCTAGTAGATACTGAACATGCAAATAATTTACACTTGTTCAAAGTCAAATGTTGCAGCAGTGGTGTATACACAAAACAATTGCATGAGGGACTATAAGTTACATTTTGTGCCTTTGAAAAACATCATAATAACATCTTCATATAGAACATGTGACAGAGTACTAAATTTCAGAGGTCCAACCATAGGTTTCAAAGTCCCTGAATCAATCAACGAGGTGATACCCCTACTAAGAATATCTTTTGGTAAGCTAAACGAAAGAGGAGACAAAGGATCTACTTGTCGCACCCCATACATATAAGCAAAGTATCCAATAGGATGTCCATTTACCAAAATGGGAAGCATAACTGACTTTAGAATTGCATGAATTCAATTACAAAAGATAGAGCTGAAGCCAAAAGAAATCCAGACATTGAGTAGATAAATTTAGGGGCAATAATAACAAGACAACGTTGTTACTTATAGATAAATTTAGGGCAATAATAACAAAACGATCCGCAAGAACCTTCATGATTATCTTAAACTTAAAATTGGCCAAAGCAATAGGCCTAGATCACCAATTGTGTATGAAGTAGAGAACATATGCATTAAACCTACAATATTAGAATTTAAATTCGAAAGAATCCACCTTGTGGTAATTTTTTTCTTTCACAAAGGCATGAACATCATAACTAATAATATCCCAAAAATGTTAAAAGAAAGAACCATTGAATTCTTCTGAACCAAGGAGCGCCTAAGCCATTCAAAGAAAGAACATTTTACTTCATATCATCCAAATAAGGGATGAGAAATAGTCGAGAGTTATCATCATCAGAAACCAACTAAGGAATAACTCTAGAAACTAACTCTGGTTCAGAAGACACGTTATGTAAAGCATATAATTGTTTGTAAAATTGGAGAAAATGAGCTTCAATATCTGCTTGGTTTGAAAGAATATCGTCCCGCGATTTAAGAAAATACATTTGTTTAGTGACAACTTTATGAAAAAAGCATCATTTCTATTGCCTTTCGTAAATCAATTAACTCTAGCATTATCCACCACTATTCTTCCTAAAAAAATAAGCCATGTTGAAAGATTTTTCTGACCAATTAGTTTACGCTCATGTAGATCATTCGAGTAACCCACCTCGTCTACGTGTTGTTGAAGAGAATCTAATTCATAATAAGCAGTAGCTACCATTCGATGTACATCACCAAAAGTCTTTTTTCCATATTTTGAAAGCATTTTTCATGAGCTTCGACTTTTGAGAAAGAACCACCACTGGGCAACCATGATAAAGGAGGAATTTGTTTTTATTTTTCTAAAGGTCTACGAGACATGTTCTGATTACGTATCCTTTCCTTAACATATCCTCTGCTACTTCTGCTTTCATGTCAAGATATAGAGAATCACCAATACAGATTCGTTTCAAATTTATTAAAAGAACTGATACAAATTTACAGAAACTTTCCTTGGAAACTTCATGAATTACAAATTGATTTTGTGCAATCGGGTTGAAGGCCAAAAACCCTAAAAAGATCTATATAATGATGTGCTGCCTCCTTGAAGAAGACACCAAACTACAAAATACAACAACTACTGCCATATCTAGTTGCTTTGCATAATTACTTTATTCTAAGTGATGAAATTATGAAATTACTTGTAAACATCCTTTTGAGAAGAGTTATTCAGAAAACCTAAAGTTATCCCCTTTGTACCAAGCCTTGTAGTGGTTGCTTTCCTGAATGGCTTGACGATACTAAGCTAAAAGCTGAGAAGACATTGACTGAACATTATAACCTAGCCTGATAGTGGTTTCCTTTCCTCAACCGTTATACGGGACTAAGCTGGAGGTGAGAATATTGAACATAAGTCATTGTGACAAGGAACGTGTTCGAGAGTAAGTTCAAATTCAATGGTTATTTAGTGGATTAACTTCATCAGGTGGAAAGAACTAGACGTATCTACCGCATTAGTGGTGAACCAGTATAAATCATTGTATTCTTTACACTCTATTTTTAATTCATTGTTATGATCTCTTTGCTTTAATTTATCCACGTGAAAAAAGCTTTAAAACTTAGAACACAATTCAAACCCCATTTCTTGTGACTCTCGTCCCTTCATAAGGGGTTTGTGAGCCACGTCAAGTCAAGTATGTGGTTTATTTAATGAATTTAGCTTTTGCCAGCTTTCAGGATTGCTCCTAAACAACAACTTTCTTTTCTCCCGCTAGTTTTTTTTTCTGCATCACAAGCTTAAAGAAGTCTACATTGTTTCTCAATGTTTTCAATAATATATACTCCTCCTCCAACATTAGTTCAATTCAGATCTTTGTCCATTTTATTAATCCACTAATCTCTACTTCCTTTAGTTATTCCAAAGCTTGTGGCTACTTCTCATTATCTCCCCTTGGATATAGCTCAACGAATTTGCATTCTTTTTCGTACTCTTTAGAATAGATGTGCTTGCCATTCGGGTCTTTATGCGACTTTTTGAGGTTGTTGACATATCATTGCCTGGAGATTCGTTGATCTATATGCATCATGGTGATCTTGTAGTTTTCTAACGTAAATTTCATCGCCAAGTGAGGTGTTGAAACAATATCCCCTGATGCTTTGAGAATATGTCTGCTGAGGATGAGATTATAAGTTAGGATACCAATAACTTGGCACGGACTAACTTGATTCATGTTCTTGTCAAGAACGTTATCAAAATCTCGATATACCCTAAGATCTTGACGCTATCTCCGAAGAACCCTACCAAGGTGTCATTGTATGGTTTAAGCATTGAGTCTATAAACCAAACTACTTGTATGTTTCATCAAATATGATGTTTGTCCAACTGCCCTGATCGATTAAGCTTATCTTTACATTACAGTTTGCCATTCACACTAAGATAACCATCAGGTTGTCTTGTTGTTTGTCTATGTTCTCGTAATCCTTCTCTGAAAACATAATTAGTGGTAGTACATTTTCGATCTAAGATACGCCACATATTGATTTGCAAAATTTAAGGTAACTTTTTCTTGCGCCACTAGTAGTGCCTCATCATGCAAGTCCTCAAGATATAAAATTAATCTCCGTTGGTTGAGCTGTGGAGATCTTCTACCATTTGTTTTTTATCTGCCTCACCTCTTATCAGAGCTTCGAGATCTACGACGATGATTTGGTTACCTTGAGCTCCTTCTGCGTGATATGGGTTTTTTTGTATCCTCATATCATCTTTCTCTTGTCCATACTTCTGTATGTAGCCTTCTTGTATTTCTTTTTTAATCTGAAACTTTAGTCCCAATAAATATTCAGTCGAATGTCTGTGTATCATGTGGTATTCATAGTATAGTATTTTGTACGCGTCGAGCTTGAAATCTTTTTACTGAGGTAAATTGAGTAGTTTAGAGACATATGCATCTCAAAATATTCTTGGTTTCTCTATTAGTAGGGTGAAACGAGTAAAGTACTTTTTCCTTCTATTATTTCCTTTATTTTTTCGTACCCTTCCTCAGTTGGCTCATTGTGAGGAGATGTTTTGTACTCCATTTTTTGGGTGCAACCATTTCTTCCACTCCTATGTATTTGCTTTCCCCTTTTTTCTAAGTATGTTGAGTGATTAAGAGGGCTTTTTTGCCAACGAATCTCAGAAAGGTCCGAGTTTTAGACTTGCTACTGAGGCATGTAAGACTATATTAGGATTCATATTCTTAATCTATTACATTTCACTTGACTTCTTTATGGAATAACCTAGACTAATCGAACTCTTCTAGGTTATTCGGCTGATAGTAAATTAGGATACAAACATCTTGGTGAACTACTTCCAAGACTTGACCGATTTCTTGGGGAGGCAAAAAACCACTAAAGTGTAGCTCTTTTCAGGGTACAAGGAAGACGATGCATTTGAGGGCATTGGATACTGGATGCAGTTTTATTCTGGCTTTGGAAGATGTTTGTTGCTCTTACCAATCCATCTTTTCGTCGTATTTTTCCATAATCAAAAGATGGTATTGGTTCCTTATTAATTTCTCTGGTGAAATGGAGTTGTGTTATGTCCTCTTTTGGTTTTTTTTTTTCTTTTAGGTGGACCTCATGAGGATTCTTCACTCCCTAAGTCAGAGCTTATTGTACTATCACGACTGTATCTTCTAGTCTTGCTTAATCATTGCTACCTTCTTCTTGAGCCTTTATTTCGTCAATGGTATTCTCTGTTCCTCTCTCATTTCGGCTGGGTGGTCGTGAAAATCATGGGTCGTGATGTCTATGTCTCTTTGTGTCGCTTCTTTGTTAACAATTAACATTGATGTGGAGCGTTTTTGGTCTTGTTTGGATGATTCCAATGAGACGGATGGAGCTCTGCTTTAGAGATTTTACCATGGTTGGATGATTCAAAGATTTTGGTGTTGTTTTTGAGCCTCTAATATGTTAACTTAATTCTCTTTGAGATGGCTCGAGGAAAGTTTTGTTTGTAGTAATAGCCATTGTGATGTGATTTTGAGGCCAAAGAATTTTTTCAAGGCCCTACGGTGACTGCCAATGTTTTTATATGAACACCTAAGGTGGACTACTGGTGGCATAATGAGAACTTCAAGCTTCCTGCTCTAAATGTGGAGTTTACAAGCAAAGACACTCTAATGCCAATGTAAAGCAGGGTGTAAAGAAATATTGTAGAAAAAAGTGCAACAAAGCATGCATTGCTATATAAGGTCTATTATCTAATGACTAGATGAATGCAAAAGAAACCAAGACTTTACTACATCTTAAAAACGTAAGTATGGTGACACCCTTGTTGTTGCACGCTTGAGTTAACTCTGGGATACGAGCAATGTAGTGAAGGTGAAAACACAAGAAGGGAGGTTAAATTGTGTTTATCTAAGTTGTATTCTTTTTAATTCTTTAATCAAGAACTAGTTCGGGTGTGGTGATTTTAACCAAAAGAGAGGCAACAACAATCATGCTTAAATAATCAAAGGGAGAAGTAAAGTAAGGAGTGCATAAGTAAAGTGAAAACGATAGATTTATCCTAGTTCACCACCAACTTGGTAGATACATCTGGTCTCTTCACTTAGAAGGATTTAACCACTAACTCAAATAATTGAATTACACAACATTTGACTGTACAAGTCAGTCTTTTCAAAACAACCTGATACCTACAAATTTTTTGAGGAAAAAAAAAATCTTGACCCTACAAGTAGAGCCTTCTCCACACAACCTGAAAATCATAGACTGTTGAAGGCAACTACACCTCGACCCTACAAGTCAAGTCTTCTCAACACAATCTGAAAACCATATATTGCTTGAGAAACACTAAAGCCACTATCGGGCTTGGTTACACAAGTTTGGAAAGGAATGTGTTTCACTTCTACTAAGCAAATTGTTACATTTCTCACACTAAAACACTTAGAAAATATTTACTTGAGCAAGTGCTTCTCTAGAACTTAATCCTTTGAACTTTGAAAACTTAGAAAATTTGAGCTCTCAATTTTTTTTTCTTTTTAATTGTATAGATTTATGAGTTTATGAGTTTGTGGTTTCTTCCTCAGTATTGATTATCTATTTATATGGATTAGGGTTTCACTTTTATCTTTGTAAAATTTGGATCATATATTTCTTGTGAACAAATTCTGAATGTATCTTCTTTTGAATAAATTATGAGTGTACCTTCTTGTGAATAATTGGGAATGTTTCTTCTTGTGAAAAATTCTGAGTGTATCTTCTTGTGAAAAAATTTTGAGCATATCTTCTTGTGAAATTATCAGGATATCTTCTTGTTAACAATATTTTGACCATATCTTCTTGTGAATAATATTTTGGCCATATTTTGTGAACAATATTTTGACCATATCTTCTTGTGAATAATATTTTGACCATATCTTCTTATGAACAGTATTTTGGACATATCTTTTTTTCGCCTTGGTCAAAGATTTCCTTCAATTATAATAATGAATAGTATCTAATTCAGATTGTAAGCAAAAACTTATTTACGGAAATCTTCCTTTATACTCTATATTGATTAGAGCGGGAATGAATTTGGGCTTGTTCTTTAATACTCAACAATTCTAATTTGGTTAAGTCTTTTCTTCAAAAATGAATTCTTTCAGTCAGAGTCGTCGACTTTCCATTGGAGCCATTTAATTTCTTGTAGAAGTGAGATGTTGTGTTTCTTGGATAATAATATTTACAGGAATAATTGCTTGACTTAGAATTAGTGGTTTAAGCAAATCACATTGTTGAATCATTAGAGTTAGTGCAATATTAGAGGCTGAATATTAGAGACAACATTTTGAGTTTGTTGCAACATGGGGTGAACAATATCTTTAGAGTTAATGATAGCTTGATATAGAAATCTCATAGGCATACTGCGTTTGTGCACATTAGAGTCCCACAAAAGCTTCAGAGGCATGTTTCAAAATTAGTCTTCAGATCCAGTTTTAGAGGCAGTCTTTAGAACTTGTTTTAGAGCCAGTCCTCAGACCTAAACATTAGAGGCAATCTTTGTAACCTTCGGAGGCACGTGTTGGTAATAATGGCCTCTATTAGTCAAAAAAATGAGAATTAATATCAACAAGATTATCTAATTCTTTCCTAATATACAACTTGTTTAATTTTAATTCCTATTTTAACAGTAAAAGATTCATATAGATTATACACAGCGGAAATTTAAAATCACATGCAAGATTAATATGAAAAGTAAAGAGAGATAGGAAATAGTGCACCAGGATTTTTATACTGGTTCAACTATCACTTTGATAGCCTACATCCAGTCCTGAAATCCAACAAAGATTTCAGCCTTTCACTAGAATGATTTGAGAAATATTTTTACAGAATTTCCAGCGTTACAGCCTATCCATCCAACTCACAACCACTTCTATATCAATACCAACCTATCCCTAAGAATTACTCGTCAAATTCTAGCGAGATCAAGTTGAGGCTTCTCTTAGATGAACACAAGCATCCCAAAAGATAACCACCA
>NC_021166.2:35971433-35995801 GCF_000331145.2 Cicer arietinum | reverse complement strand
TGCCAATCGATTTATTCAAAGTGTTTCTGATAAATGATTAACTTCAATCGATTACCTAATCGATTGTCACAAAACTTGTAGTTTAAGAAATCTAATTCAATTGATGTCCCAATCGATTTGATGGATCACAGAACTTATTCCTGATGAAAAACTTTGCCACAATCGATTTGCCAATCGATTGATTCAGTAATAGGTTGGTTTTGTGAATCACACAATCGATTACTCAATTGATGTCCCAATCGATTGTCTAATAGATTGGATTAAGCCCAGAACTCAGGTTTCACTGAAAACCTTTAAGTAATCGATTTCCCAATCGATTTATGTAGTAAAAACTCTTGTTCTGAGTCAGACAATCGATTGCCCAATTGATTCATCAATTGACTTATTAGTTGATTGATTTACTTTCATTGGAAAATACTTAGGTATGAAATCATAGTGATTAGTCTACTAAAACAACTACTATGACACCTAATCACACTATACATATTTGCATCTTTCTCAAGCGCATCCTCCAATTTTGGTTGATTCCTTGAGTTCCAAGCTTTTGTTCCAAGTGTATAGTGTCTACTTGTTTGCCTGAAATGTTTCTCAATTCAAATCATTAGACCAATCAAATACTTCATATGTATTGTGTGTTTGAGAATTAAATCAAAAACATGATCAGGGAAGCTCATGACTTACAGCACGTTGCTTTCAGAGGCATATGGTCATAAGCAGTCGTGTATGCTTTTGTGTTCCTCTAATCTCATTCTTTGGGGACTCCTCTTATCAATTCCTCTAGTAACTTCCTTTGGTACCTTCCTTTGATTTACTTGTTCTAATTGTTGCACACTTAATGAAGCCATTAGTCCATAAAAATTATTCTCATAAAATACCTTTCTCAACATCAAATCAAAAAAGCAAAACCAACTTGGTTCCAACATGTAGTACCTCGATTGCCTCTAATGAACCCAACATGGATTATGTTCCTCTAGCTCTGATACACAATCATAACAAGAAATTTTTCGGCCTCTTGATGACTTTTCCTCATATGCATATTTTTCATTGTTTTTAGTCTTATTTATCTTTTATTCATTAGTTAATTTAAGGAGTTATTTGATATATTTTGTTAATTTTATTTCTTTGCTTTAATGAAATATTTGTGTTCTTATTTCCTTGATTAAGTAGAGATTTTTTTGGAATTTTGCGTTGTTACTTTGTTTTAATGGAGTGCTAAATTTTGGTGAGAAATCAACATGACCTATGTGGAGTATTTCAGCCATATCTGGAGTTTTAGATTTCCAATTAGAGTCAAATCAAATGCAAATGACAGCTATGCTCCATAGCTACAACTTTCATGAAGACACCGAAACCAAATTCAGACTCAAAAGAGGACAAACATGCACTAAACTCCAGATTGAAGATGTTGCACGCCCCAAGCGCATTTTGCACTGATGTTACTGTCCATTCGCGCCTTAAGTGCGCGATGCGCAGCAAAATACATTAAAACTCGTTTTTTTGTTCTCTCACTTTTGAGGGGTTTTTTTTTACTATTGGGAAGTTGGGATACTTGTGCCCTAGCATAGAAACTCAAAGATGGTTGTTACTTGCAACAATTCAGTACACTTGCTGAAAAATGTCAGGGATGAGTTTCACTTCGAATCCAACCTTGGTGTCTAATTTGATCCTAGTTATTGAATTCCTTTATTGAATTATTACCGAATTCTCTTTATTATTCTTGCCCTAATGTCTTAGTGACAGAACCTGTAATTCCAAAGTAACCCCTAATTCCTTAGTAGATTTATGATTAGAATTAAGCATTACCGTATAGAAATTCTCTTGTAAATTATTGCTTTGCAACTAATTTAATTGGTTTCATGACCTGCACCTATGTCTAGACTACAAATTCATGAATTTCTCATCTCAAGCATTCGTAAAGTCCACTTCCGTTTCAAAATACAAATCGTAGAACATTTTAATGTTGATCAAGCAATAAAAAGCATTAAGCACATAGATGAGAAATATAATTCAATAAACTCATTCATATAACTGGAAATCAAATAATAAAAATAAGAGTTTCATCTTGTTACACTCATCCCTAACAAATAGGGTTTATTTACTCATGACAGAGATAAAAGAGATAGAGATTAAAGAAGAATTACAAGAAGGATTCATGGATGATTCTTGATAAAACTGCTCCAATGATGTTAGAAACGGCCGTCTTTGAGTTTCTATGCTAGGGCACAAGTCTCCCAACTTCCCAATAGTGAAAAAGATCCCTAAAACAGTAAAAAGTTGCACTTTATGGTTGTTGATGCGTGTCGCGCGCCCCAGGCGCGCCTGGATAGTGTTGGATGACTGGAAACGCGCCCCAGGCGCGTCCGGCATATATTGCATTTTACGCCTCTTTCGAGTCTGACTTTGGTTCTGGTGTCTTCATGAATGTTGTAGCTCAAAACATTTTATTAACTCAAAGAACAAAAATCAACAAAATATATCAAATAAATCCTTATTTTAACTAATGATTGATGATAAATAAGACTAAAATAGTGGGAAAATATGCATATGATGAAGAGTCATCACAACCCCAAACTTAATCTATTGCTTGTCCCCAAGCAACAGTTAATTTCAGATTTGGTCCAGTTAAATGCACACTTAAATTCAATTTCTCAAATTAAATCAAACTCAATTTTCAAAGTTCTTGCTACTGCAAAACATTCATTATGCTCTATGGTTGTTTTCAAAAATAAAGACAACAAGATTTGTACACCTTGGCATTCATTTATCAAATTCAACTCTCTCTTCCCACAATCTCACCAACATTTCTCTCAAGTGTTTAGAAAGGGTTATGAAATTATCACTCAAATCCTAGAACCTGCATCACGCTACCATAGGCTTGAAAAAATTATAGTTAGCAATCACAATGCAGGTAAACACATATATTTTTGGAGGACTTTCGGGTTGTAATGGAGCTTAGATAAGGGTAGGACATTTTAGGATAGTAGGCTTTACCACTTGGAGTTAGGCATACATTTCTACCTTATTCTACCATTTTTTTTCTTCACCTTTTCATTATGGAGATTCTCAAACATTGACAAAAGAACCAAAAAGATATTATTTACCAAAGTACACAAATTGAATATTTTTTTTTCTTCTTTCTTCTTTCTTTTTTTTTTCTTCTTTTTATTTTTTCTCTTTATTTTCTTTTTGTGAGAATCACCACCGCAAACTTAAAAAGTTGCTATCCCATGAGCAACCCCAAACTTAGAATTTTATCAAGACAATAATTTTTTTTCTACCTAACTCCAAGTAAGGTGATTTAATTAAAGTCAGGTGTTTGGCTTGTAATGTGGCTTGTAACCGAATTAAAAGGGCAAGGCTCAAAGGGGCTAGCAAAGGGTAAAATTTTCATCGGGTAGTTAGAAAGGCTCAAACGACCAATAAAATTGCCTCAATGTATGCATAAATTACAAGTGATGCAAGTCAGAATTAGTGCAAGTTCTAGAGGGATAACACATGTTTGGATAATCACACAACAAAGAAATTAAGTGTTTAGGCTCAAAAGCTCACAGCTAGGATAATAAGAGAGAGTATGAACAATCAAAATAAAGCCAACATGCTTCTGAAAAGTTAAAATTGTATTTTTCAAAAATTGATGGGATATTAGCCTTCTACAACCATTTAGTAATCAAGAATGAATGCATTAGGAAGACTTGTCGACTTGAGCAATGACATAATCTAAGAAATGAAATTTAACTTGCGAAATCACAAACATAAATTTTAAGATTAAGTGCAAGTCAGTACAATTGTTTCATCATAGTACACATTTAGTGAAAGGAAAAAAAAAAGAACATAAAGAAAAGAAAGTCACAATACAATGACATTAAACAAAGAAAACGGAAAGAAACATGACAAACAACAGAAAGAGAAAAAAAAAAGGAAAGAAAACTTCTCTCAGTTTAGTAGTTCAAGGATTCTCGTTTAGATCATCCGCTCCTATTCCACTATGGTCGCCAGTATACCGGTGAGGTGCAAATAGATCAGCATAAAACATGCCTCTTGGTGTCTGTTGAGCGAAGGATGTACTTGCGACCTTAGTTCGTTTTGCTTTTTGTTGGGTTGCCATTAGGTCTTGAGATATTGGAGGAGGGTTTGGAGAGTGATAATGAAGAGAAGGAGACTGACCTTTGATGATAATAGGGGAGGTTTGGAGAGTGAGAAGATGGGGGGTTTTAAAACTTGGCCGTGAAAAGCGCTTCATGCGCACTTGGGCGCGCTTCAGGCGCGCATCGACAATGACAATACCTGGAAAAAGCGCTTCAGGCGCGCGTTGACAGTGACAATACCTGGAAAAAGCGCTTCAGGCGCGCTTGGGCGCCCGTTCTGTCATTTGGAGCTGTACAATCGCTTCTCAACGCATCTTTTCGATTCCTTGCTCATACCAAACATCAAAACTAAGAGAACTAGAAATTTGAGACTAAAATTGGAACTGAATGGAGTAAAATAAATCTGAAATGCAATAAATATATACGGTGCAAAGGATATAAAATTGGGTTGCCTCCCAATAAGCGCTTCTTTAAAATCATTAGCTTGACGTTTCAACTATTGTCAAGGTGGTATATATGACAAGAAGAACACATCATCCTTCTCACCAAGAGATACATATTTCAAGTGAGGTCGCAATTGCTTGAGTTCAGCCGATGGCGTATCTTTCTTTTTCTCTACATATTCATCTTCATTCCTTTTCAACCCCTCTCATGTAGTGAGGAAACGGGGGGAGTAAGACGGTGATGCTTCTAACATGGCTAAAACCTCTTTCACCTTTGGATCTTTACTTTGTTTAACAACATCTTGGGGTAGGCATAACACTCTTTAATGTGTCCTTGATGTTCAACTTCTTCATCGACTATCGAATTAAAAATCTCAATTCGGTTGCACCATTCTCTTTCGTTTGAATGCTCCATGGCTTTTAAAATATTGAATATAACTGTTTCCTCATTTACCTTAAAGGTTAAGGTGCCATCTGCTACATCGATCATAGCTCGCCCTGTTGCTAAGAACGGTCTCCCCAAAATCAAAGGAATGTCATTGTCTTCCTCCATGTCTAGTACCACGAAATCCACTGGAAAAATGAACTTATCCACTTTAACCAACACATCTTCCACCACTCCATAGGGGTGTTTCATTGAGCGATCCGCAAATTGTAGCATCAGTTGTGTGTCTTTGACTTTTCCAATGCCCAGTTTTTTGTATATGGAAAGGGGCATAAGACTTACACTAGCCCCAAGATCACACAGAGCCTTCCCAAAAGTTCTATTTCCAATGGCACACGGGATTGAGAAGCTTCCAGGATCCTTGAGCTTCGGCGGTAGTTTTCTCTGTAGTATAGCACTACATTCTTCGGTTAGCATCACTATTTCACCGCCGATTTTTCTTTTCTTCGATAGAATATCCTTCATGAACTTGGTGTATGTTGGCATATGTTCTAGTGCCTCTGCAAAAGGAATGTTAATCTATAATTTTTTTAAAACATCAAGAAACTTACTGAATTGTTTTTCCGTTTCTTCCTTTTTTAACCTTTGAGGAAGCGAAAGTCGAATTCCTGGTTTTGGTAGTGGTTCCCTTTTTTGTACCACAGGTTCTTCCTCCTTTTCAAGAGTGGTGTGCTCCTCCACTAAGGTCGGTGTGACTGTTTCCTCTAAGTGGGTTGAGCTTGAAGTACTTACACTTTGTTTGGCTTTAAGCGGTACTTGTTCACTTACCTTGCCACTCCTTGTTGTAACGACATTGACTATTTCGCGGATTCAAAATCGTGTCACTAGGCAAATTTCCAGCCGTTCTTTGTGCCATTTGTTGAGCAAGTTGACCCACTTGAGTTTCCAGATTCTTTATGGATGCAGAGTGATTTTTCTAGATGGCTCTTGACTCTTCAATGAAAGAACTTGTGGTTGTCACTAATTTCTCCATAGCACTCTCCCAAGCAGCCTTTCTAGGTGGAAATTGGTTCATTTGAGCTCCTTGTTGACCCTGAGAACCACCTTGCTGATCTCTCTAGGAAAAATTTGGATGATTTCTCCAACCAGGGTTGTACGTACTAGAGTAGGGATTATTCTGCCTCCCGTTATTACTAACAAAATTCACCTGTTCTAGTTCTTCTAACTCATTGTCATCCAGTATTTCACAGGCTCCAGTTTTATGTGCTCCTCCACAAAGGTTACAGTTAGTCTGCTTTAGTAATTTGACAGGGGCTACCTGGAGTTGTATATTTAGAGCTGTTATTCCTTTCTTTATCTCAGTGGCAATAACATCTTCTATCTGTTTTGAGAATAACCTGCCTGGGACCAATCCATCCATAACATTCAACTCCAATACACCACTTGTTGATCCACCACCTCTGTCATACAACATCATTTGTTCATTTGATGCCATGATCTCAATAATCTTTTGTGCTTTTGTTGCAGTCTTGTAATTCAAAGAACCACCTGTTGTGGCATCCAACATAATTCTAGTGCTCGGTCTCAAACCATTGCAGAATATTTGCATTTGGGCAGTGTCGTCATAAGCATAATTAGGACATCTTGCAAGTAATTTTCTAAATCTCCTGTAAGTGTCACGGAGAGATTCTCCCTCTTTCTGTTTGTAACTGGAAATCTCTTGCCTTTTTCTAACAAACAAAGCTGGGGGAAAGTACTGTTCCAAGAACTTATCTTCAAGATCATCCCATGTGGTGATGCTGTCGGCAGGAAAGGAATTAAGCCATTCTTTAGCATCTTCTGTTAATGAAAATGGAAACAGTTTCATTCTCTTGCCTTCCTCAGACAAACCATCCACCTTCACGGTTTCACATAATTCAAAGAAATTTTGAGATGTCTATTGGCGTCTTCGTTATGTCTACCGCCAAAATGAATCTCCTTCAATTCTCGGTATAAAGCGGGACTTATTTCAAACTTGTTGACTGTAACCAGTTGGTTATGGATGGGCAATCGAGCATGATTTCTATTTCGATTCCCATACTCGCCGGGAGTACGTTCTGGTAGTGGCGGATCGGCCATCTCAGTAACTATGACGGAATCACCCAAAACCTCTTCTTCCACAACTAAATGTCTTTCCCTTTGTCTCCTTTCTCGAGCCGCCTTTCAATGTGCCTTCGCTGTTTTTTCGATTTCTGGATCAAAGATAAGTTTAGCTGAGGACTGGCCTCGCATACAAGGTTAGACAGATTGTGAGTAATGAAGAATTTAAACTAAAGAAAAGTAAATAATTAAGTAAAAACAAAACAGTTTTAAAACATAATTTTTTTTTTGAAATAAAATAAAAGAAGAAATTCTTTTGGAGAGCAAAAAATTTCAATTCAGTAAATAATTTAAATTCAACATTGATATGGCAATCCCCGGCAACGGTGCCAAAAACTTGATAGCGTTTCAGCAAGTGTACTGAATCATTGTTAGTAATAATAAAACAATAGTACCGAGAGTCGAAATCAAGGATTGCGTTTTACTATTGAATTATATTTAGTTACTAAAATTAAACAAAAAGTTCCCAAGTTGATTGAAATAATATTTAAAATTGGCAGCAGTAGTAAAATTGATCCTTTATAAATTGAGGAAAATGTCAGGGATGAGTTTCACTTCGAATCCAACCTTGGTGTCTAATTTGATCCTAGTTATTGAATTCCTTTATTGAATTATTACCGAATTCTCTTTATTATTCTTGCCCTAATGTATTAGTGACATAACCTTTAATTCCAAAGTAACCCCTAATTCCTTAGTAGATTTATGATTAGAATTAAGCATTACCGTATAGAAATTCTCTTGTAAATTATTGCTTTGCAACTAATTTAATTGGTTTCATGATTTGCACCTATGTCTAGACTACAAATTCATGAATTTCTCATCTCAAGCATTCGTAAAGTCCACTTTCGTTTCAAAATACATATCGTAGAACATTTTAATGTTGATCAAGCAATAAAAAGCATCAAGCACATAGATGAGAAATATAATTCAATAAACTCATTCATATAACTGGAAATCAAATTATAAAAATAAGGGTTTCATCTTGTTACACTCATCCCTAACAAATAGGGTTTAGTTACTCATGACAGAGATAAAAGAGATAGAGATTAGAGAAGAATTACAAGAAGTATTCATGGATGATTCTTGATAAAACTGCTCCAATGATGTTAGAAACGGTTGTCTTTGAGTTTCTATGCTAGGGCACAAGTCTCCCAACTTCCCAATAGTGAAAAAGATCCCTAAAACAGTAAAAAAAAAATTGCATTTTTATGGTTGCTGATGCGTGTCGCGCGCCCCAGGCACGCCTGGACAGTGTTGGATGGCTGGAAACGCGCCCCAGGCGCGTCCGTCGCGCTCCAAGCGCTCAGCATCTGCTGTTCGGCGTATATTGCATTTGTATCATATTTCGAGTCTGCCTTTGGTTCCGATGTCTTCATGAAAGGTGTAGCTATGGATCGTAAGTCATGTTAATTTCTCACCAAAATTCAGCACTACACTAAAACACAACGCAATGTAAAATTACAAAAAATTCCTACTTAATCAATGAAATAAAACACAAAACATTTTATTAACTCAAAGAAAAAAATCAACAAAATATATCAAATAAATCTTTATTTTAACTAACGATTGAGGATAAATAAGACTAAAATAGTGGGAAAATATGCATATGATGAAGAGTCATCAGACACCAAGGTTGGATTCGAAGTGAAACTCATCCCTGACATTTTTCTTATTATAAAGGATCAATTTTACTGCTGTTGTTAATTTTTAATATTATTTCAATCAATTTGGGAACTTTTTGTTCAATATTAGTAATTAAATATAATTCAATAGTAAAACGCAATCTTTGAGTTCGACACACGGTATTACCGTTTTATTATTACTTGCAACGATTCATTAGACTTGTTGAAATGCTATCACCCCTGCCTCTAACAAACGTAACACGAGAAATTCTTCTACCTTTGAAAAGTGTAACAAGAAACACTTCTGCCTTTGATAAGCATGAAAAGAAATATCCTGCCTTTATCTCTGACAAGCATGATGAGCAAGTTACTACCTCTACCTCTGGAAATCTCATCAAGTGTTTGATGGTCTGACTCTAAAATATTAGGTATCCAATGACAATTTCAACACCTCTGTTAAAGTCGACGCCTCAGGTAAAGTCAATGATATAACAAGGTCAATGCCTCTGTAGAAGTCAACATTGATTGTTCTATCCTCTGATCTTGTACCCTCTATTTCCTCTAATTGTCATACATATTTCAAAGAGAGATTTATGGGAGTAAGTTCTAAGCTCAATGGGTATATTTATTTTCAATGGTTCAATTGTTGAAACCAATGAAGATATAGGATGTCTTTCTACAAATGAAGTAAATAAGCCTGACCGTAAAGTACAAAGGCTATACCCTAAAGGACTTCCAACATAAATATCACAATAGACACTTCCTCCTTGTAAAGAATAAGGCGAGAGAGAAGAATAGGACAAAAAACGTAATTATGAAAACGCATAAAAAAACATGAAATAAAAATCTTCTCTGTATAAAGTTATTAGAATTCATGTAAATCAGTCAAACTACTTTCATATACTTAAATTGATATATGATTGAATATGTAACATCATCTCAATGCTATTTAGAATCCTTGAATCATAATTACTATCAAATTAGACACATCTAGATTTATTATAAATCAACCCAACAGTGGCACAACCCTTTCATCCTCAAAGAGGCACCAGAAAAGGTACAACGACCTTCATGAACCTCAATATCAAGATGCTAGTTCGTTGAAGAAAGGTTTTTGGAACGACAACGTATATAGGTGAGATAAAAATGCTCAAAGTCTGAAGAGGCAAAATAGTGGAATAAGCCATCAAGTGTACGGACGAAAAATCTATCTGTAATGGGAGAACTAGAGGTAGTTTGTTTTGAACTAGTATAAAATATATGTGTTTCCTTTATTTCCCTTTGAACTCTCACATATTATTTCTTTATGAATCAATCTTACCTCTTCTAAATCTCTTTTAATAGTAAGTTGAAAGTTATGATAAAGAACAAAGGAAAAAATAAAATAATTTGAAAGTGGCAAACCCACTTTAAACCCCCCCTTTCTTGTGTTTTCTAGAATCTTCAATGTGTATCAGAGCTCGATCTCTTAAGTGAGCCCTTTACCGTGTAAGAACAACGGTCTTTGCATGCTGGAATTACTAAAAAAAATGCTTGAAATAGTATTTTTTTTAAGGTTTTGTTAAATGTGTTTATCTCCTTCGAAGTTTGACTTGACAAAATCTAGTCAAAATAACTGTTATTGTTTTTTCTGAAAAACAAGATGAAGCGTTTTTACAGAACATTTTTTTTCTCTTATGTCAACTTCAATAACAAATTGGACAAAATTGGCATGCCTCTGTAAGGCATAGTGTTACTAATATTCATCCTCTAATATGAAGAAGTATTAGTGAATACACCAAAATTGTTAGTGCAACAACATAGAAAAATTATAATGCATTTTAACAATGAATCAAACCAATCAGGGAAAAGCTTTCTAAAACTTCTATGATCTGAATGTATGATTGCATATGCAGAAAATCACTTATAAGAAATGACAAGTAATGCAACCTCTAATTCAACATCCTTTTGGAAAATTGAATGGAAACAAGTCAAGGATCCTCATCAAAACAAGATGATTTACTCGAAATAATTATGAAACTAGATTATCCTCAAAGAGGTTTGTACTGCATAATGAACCACCTTGGCAAACCTCTTGCCACAAAGTCTGAAGCCTTCCCTTTGTATGTTGAAGGACAAGAATTCTCACCTCTATTATATTGCATGTTTGACTAATCTTCTGATGATAAATCAAGCACTAGAACAAATGATTGTGTCTGTTGAGTTAGAAGGAAGATCATAACCAAGACAACTCATCACTAGGTTATAGATCATCTGACAGAAATTTCCAATCAACTCTAGTAAGACATGTGAAAGAGAAATTGCTAAATCACCTTTGTCTGTCTTCATTAGGTATCTTGTACTTCATTATTTGTAAGAACTTATTTGTCCCATCTTATATGTTTTTATTTTGCGTGTATGTGCTTTCTTTTCTGTCCTATCTTGAGTATCTGTTGTGTTTTCAAGCTAGGTTTGTGTTGTCCCATCCTCGTTCTTATCGTCTTTCCTTGTTCACTCCCGTTAAAATCTATGTTTTTTTCCTCATCTCTTCCTATTTAAACCTCTCCACCGCTAGTGTTTTTCAAAAGCATCCCTCTTTCTCTTAGGCCTTTTTATCCCAAAAATTATTTTTCTTTAAACTTTCTTAACTTGAAACTCTCTAGGAAAAAAAAGATTTATATTCTTTTCTTTTTTAAATCGTCATCTTCCTAAATAATCCTCTTCCTACCTTGCACTCTCAAAAATACCTAAAAATCTTCTTAAAACATTTATTTAACATCTTTGAACTACAAATGACAAGATGGATTATCCAAGAAGGTTCACAAAATGCATTCAAAGGTTCATTTGTTGAACCCTTGGGTATCATTGTCTCATTCTTTCTCCAAGTACCTTGAATACAAGGGAAAAGTAAGAAAAATAGCACTGAAAGGCTTGTGCCTCATTTTGTTTAAATCCTCTTGATTGGATGGAAATCTAAAAGTAAATACAAAGAAATGTTGGAGCACCTACAATTTTATCAAAGATTTATCTTTGGAAAATTATATCTCTAACTCTATATTTAGTCAAAGTCTTATCGGAAAATCAAAATGATTAGAGAAAAAAGAAGATTACATTATCTCTTTTTCTTTGGTTGCATATGACAAATCAGAAGGTAGGCTCCATAATATAAAATACTTCGTCATTACTGATAAGATGAAAGTTCAAATAAGGAAGACTCCTTTTGAAGATGTTAAATAAATGAACTTAGTTTATTTATGTATTAGGAATTGGTGATTCAAACTTGATATGTAATATAAATTAATGGATTTGGTTTAAACGGCCTTAAAAAGATCTTAAGATTTCTTTTATTTTTTTTTGTTCTTTTGTAACAAGTATTGCAGTTGTAATTTATTTCGTATGTGGTGCAAGTGTAATGTAAGTAATGAATTTAATATATTTTTTTCACTCTATTTTGTCATTTCCTCTATTTTTCTTCCTCTTCTCTATTTTTCAAAAATTCTTTTCTTATCCTCTGTGTGTTTGTGTTTTTTTTTCTTCTAGTCTTCAATGTTTGGTTTGTAGTATATTCCTTGCTTTGTCATGTCGTTTCTATCTTGATAAATGTTTTTGTGTTTTATTCTTGATATCTTTTCTTCTTTTTGATCTTTTGTTTACTCTTCGTTCTTCTGTTTTTCCCTTTGAATTTTTTTTTCTTTTGTTTTTATTATTTTTGATCATCGGATTTTTCAAAATTACATTTCTTCCTCTTTCAAACCTCAATGCTTCACCTCCCTTCGTTTTCGTTGTACCTTTAAAACTGAACCACGTGACCTTTAGTATATGTTGCACGCTATCTATTTCTTCGCTTTTCCACGCCCTCATAATTATTTATCTCTTCCCTAAAACGTTTATGTTTTGCTTATCAAGATTTGTTGGCTACTTATAACCCAAATGTTTTCAATTCCTCCTCCTTTTCGTCCTCTCAATCCTTTATCCATCCATGTATCCCTAGTTGTATTCATCCCTCCTTCTCTGCTTTTCAAACTATCTCTCATGGATGTTGGTTCAACTTCTAGCAGGAAAAAGAAGTCACATTCCTATACCAAAAAGAAAGAAATCCCACCATCTAAAGTCGCTTCGATGATGAGTGGCATTCTTCTTGAACAACTAGAAGTCAGAATTACTCTGCAAGAAGTCGAGCACAAGGTGGACATTCTAATCTCTCAAATGGAGGAAGCAGTTGAACTCTTAAGGCGTGTCTTTATATGTCTCTAGAATATGTCTAGAAGTAGTTTTGTTTTGTTTTTTTATGTTTGCATTGTAATCGTTTTCTATTTAATGAAATTTCTCCAGTTTTGTTTACTCTTCTTTATGTTTTTGTTTTAAGCTTTCATTTATATTTACTTATGCTAATCTTTTGTTTCCATGTGTGACCTCTTAGCTATTCTTGTGCTTTCTATGTTTGTGTGGTTTACTGTAACCTTTATACACTCACCTTTTTCGATAATGACAAAAAGGGGTTAAAAGTAGAAGATATAGCACTACAATTAATTGTATGTTTGCTTTTTATCATTTGCATCTATTTGTGTCTTCACCATCTGCATCTATCTGTGTGTATCCCATCTGCATCATATGGATCATTGCCATCATTTACATATGCTTGCTACATCTATTTACGTACATTAAGTGAAACAACACCTGAGTACCTCATTTAGGAGAGCCTTCTTTCAAAAGTCTTACTTTGTGAAGGAAAATTGTTCATTAATTGTATAGCTATTTGTCATCATAAAAAAGGGGGAGATTGTTAGTGCAAAAATATTTTTAAATACAATCATAGTTGATAACAAATAAATATAAATAAAGAACAACTATCCCATAACTATATATGCAGAGTGTGCAGATTAAAGGTAAAAGTTATGTTAATAACTATTCAAAGTAGCCTAGATTATAAATATTTTAGAGATGTTCTATCAAAGCAAATAGTAAAAGACATATGGCGGAAATAAGTGCAACAAAGCATGCGTCTCTATATAAGGTTTACCCTATAATGAATAGACGAAGGAAAAAGAAACAAAGACTTCACTTCAGCTGGACAACGTAAGTCTAGTGTCACACGCCATTGTTGTTGCAAGCTTCAGTTAACTATGGGATGCAAACAATGTAGTTCCTTTGTTGCCTCTGATGAACCCAACATAGATTATGTTCCTATGGCTCCAATAAACAAGCGTAACGTGAAATTATTCTGCCTCTGATAAACATAAAAAGAAATTATTCTGCCTCTGACAAGCATAACAAGAAATATCATGCATCTACCTCTAACAAGCGTGATGAGTAAGTTATTGCCTCTGCCTTTTGTAATCTCATCAAGCGTTTGATAATTTGACTCTGAAATTTTATGTATCCTCTGATAAAGTCAACGCCTATGATAAAGTCAATGCTCTAACAAAGTTAATGCCACTAGATAAGTCATTACTCTCATTGTTCTATGCTCTAATCATGTACCCTCTATTTATCTAATTGTCATACATATTTCAAGGAGTGATATTTTGGAGTCAGTTTTGAGCTTAACAGATAGATTTATCTTCAATGGTTCAATTGCTGAAACCCATGTAGATACAAGTTGTGTTTCTTGCACATGAATTGATATAGGATTGAATATGTAAAATCCTCTCAATGAGAGTTAGAATCCTCGAAACATACTTTGTGTAAAACTAGACACAAACTAGAACTGATTTAAATCAGCTTGATAGTGGCACAACCCTCTCATCTTCAAAGAGGTACCTGAAAAGGTACAATGACCCTTATGAACTTGAATGCCATGACCCGCGTATGTTGAAGAAAGGTTCTGGGAACTACAACCTAAAGAGGCAAGATAAAAATATTCAAAGCTTGAAGATGTTGAGTTAAATACTTGTACAACAAAGGTAGAGTTAAGCCCTCGATGGTACTGAGGCAAAATTTCTTAGTAAGGAGAAGACTTGAGGTAGCAACAGTTTGTTGTGAACTAATATAAAATATTTTTGTTTCCTTTATTCCCCTTTTAATTCTCACATCTTAAGTCTTTATGATTGCATTTTACCTCTTATAATTCTCTTTTAATAGTAAGTTGAACTTTGTGATAAAGAACAAAGAAAAATTTAAAATAATTTGAAAAGAGCCACACATAATTTGAAATTTTTTATCATTGTCCTTCTTTCGCATGTAACGAAGTTCAACTGTTAGATCTTGTATGATAACAAATAATTCCTCATTACTTTGAATTTTTTTCCTTTTGACGTTAATAATAATCTTTTGGATTGACTTCAAACCCTTTACTCTTCACACGACTAGAATATTAGGAACATTTAATGATTTATTGAGTATAACCCTACAACTGACATTGTCTTGTGTCTCTCCTAGAGATAAAGTCCCATAATTAACAAATATTAATACGAAAAATATACGTTTATCATAAACATTTTCACAAAATATTAACTAATAAATAAATAGTGTTATAGCCGGTGTTATTATATACTTGCACACTGTTCATATACTTGAAGAACACATTCGTTATCTTCATGAGCAACTTTCCACAATATATAAGGATTAATATATGTTTAGTCAGATCTTATCTCTTTTATCTAAACAATGAAACAAATAATCATAAAAATTATATTCTACTCCTACCATCTCATACAATATATATATACATATATATATATATATATATATATATAGACACACACACACATATATTACTATTTTTTCTCCAAACATGCATATCCTATACAAGACTTTTTATATGGATATAAGGGTTTCGATGCTCTCTCAAGATTTGTATTTCTTATGTTATGTATCAATAAATAACATTCATATCAAACTAATTAATAAGTATATGCCAACTATAAATTATAAGTTATGTATAAATATGTAACAGTCATATCAAACTATATATAGTATGAGTAAGTATAACATAAGACACACTTGTGTAAAAATTAATCTTACTTGAAAACCTTAACTTTTCCACTTTTCTACAAAAGTTGTCCATTCGTCCAACGATATCAAATTTTCGTAAAGCTTCGGAAGATCATTAAAATTTATGTCGGCATCTTTAAGATATTTTTTTTGTCAATAGAGTTTGAAAACCTCTATGCAATTTTCCAGCAATCATAAGTATATGTTTTTTCGTATAAGTCAACTATGAAAGACCTTTGCAAAAATTAAAAATACAAAAGGTTTGAATAAATGTATTTTAATGCCAACAATGGAAAAAAAAAATATAATCTTAATGTAATCGGAATAATTAAAAACAAAATTAATCGCTGTATGTGTTTCCAAATAAATTTTTTAGCGGCTTCTAATGCTATATTCCTCCAATTATCCCAAGTAATCGGAATACGTTGACGAGTCACGACACAAATGTAGCTTATTAGCATTGAACCATTAGGCTCAATCGATTGATCATGTGCGTTCAAAGCCACCTTATTATAATCTTAAAGTAAGTATGTGTGTATAAAAAAGCCAACATAATCGAATTTTAAATAAACTATTGAACTAACTCAAATTGTGTTCCTTTATCTCTTGCACAAATGATTTTTTCATAATAGTTAACCCTCGTTTAATCTCTTTTTCCTCTTTTTTTTTTTTTTTGTAGAAATTCATTTTGTTCATTAGGAGAAGACTCATTAGCATCATCATTAGAATACGCCATTTATCTACAACAATGGAAAATAGATGTTAAACTAATATGGAACTAAAAATAATACTTTTAAACTAAAAATATTGTTCACTAAAATCAACAAAAGTGAATATAAACGAGTATAGATGACAAACAATAGATACATACAAAAATTACAAAACAAGTATAGATGATAACCACCAATGATGAATTGATCGAAATTGCCTCATCATGATCATCTCTGATATACAAATCATCCTCTATAGTTTTGACCAATTTTAAGTGATTGCGAAAATACTAAAAAAGGATAATCATCAACGTCAACATGATCAATATCAATATCATCTTCATTGAACACTTGTTTAGCTTGAGATTCAAAAATAAAAGGGTCATCCTTATACCTTACCCTATTAAGATCCATTTGCCGCAAACATGACTCGTCAATTCGAACGCGATTTTTTTTTTCAACCCACCTGCACCCAAAGACAGAGACTCTAAACATTGTATAATCTAACTCCCAAATTTTTTTCAATGACCCTAAAATATGATAGATTTGCATATGTGGGTTTTCTATTCTTGGAACTTAAGACGTGCAATGCTTCAGCTACTAGGGTGACACCGCTAATTTGCATAGTACTTTATCATCTTGCTCTTTTATATAAAATGTGTAACTATTAATTGCATATCTAGTGTAAGAAAGTACATGTAAACTTGGACCATATGCTAACCATTTAAATCTTTGAAAATTTGAAGAAACATCTATAGACATCTTTGAATAAATATCATTTTTGAACAATGTTATAAAACATCGATTATGTTCTCGTGCTATCAAATTTTAAATTTTATTTGGGTTCAAATTCCTTAGGTCCTCCTTGTGTATTTCAACATACTGCTTAACTTCATCGGCATTGTGGAAAACATATTAATATCCTTGTTTCAATTCTACCCATGATATGGTCACTATTTTGTTTCAAATTATCCCTTTCCATGTTATTCTTTCCAAATTATGAGACTTTGGAAGTCCAATGGGTTAAAGATTAGAAAGATGTTCAATACAAAATTCAACAGATTCTTTTACAATGTAACGTTCAACAATGCAACCTTTTAGTTAACTTCGACTTTTCACATAGTCTTTCAATATTTTCATATAACGCTTAATTGGGTACATCCATCTCATATAAGCTGGTCCACACAGTTGTGTCTCTTTTACAAGATGAACAATTAGGTAAACCATTATGTCAGAAAATGAAGACAGAAAATACATCTCAAGCTCACACAAAGTAATAAGGATTTCTTTTTGCAATAATCGAAAATTTGTTGGATTTATCCCTATACTACGAATCTCCCTAAAGAGGAAACATAATGTAGTTATGTCGCATCTAAATTTTGCATGAAAAATGGAACGTATATCTATTGGTAGTAAATATCCCATCAGAATATGACAATCATGAGACTTTAAACCCCATAATTTAGGGTCTTTCATACACACCAAATTTCTAATATTTGAAGAGTTCCCTTTTGGAACGTTAACTTCATAAAGAAACTTACATAAACTATTCTTTCCTTTCTAGATAGAGTATGAGCCACTCGTGGCAGATGTGTTTGTTTTCTTTTCTTCATGGGTTCCAGTTCACTTCTTATTCCCATGCTTATCAAGTGCAATCTTGTGTTGAGGTCATTCTTGGACTTTCCAAGTACATTTAGTAACATACCAATAATACTATCAAATACATTTTTTCAATATGCATCACATCTAGAAAATGTCTTACAAATGATGATTTCCAATATGACAATTAAAAAAAAATTGACTTCTTCATCTAGCCGCTTTTAATAAGTTCTCCCATAAAAGGTTTTCCAAATTTATTGTTCATATCCTTCATTTTATCAAATATTTAATCACCCATCAATGTCACATATAGCGATGTCTAAGAAAGACATTCTTTTTACAATGTTCCAACTGCATCCAATATGTATTCTCTTCACATATATGACATGCACACTAACCTTTAATGCTATATACTGATAGATTGTCGTATGCTGGAAAATCATTAATTGTGCTGAACAACATTGCCCTCAAGTTAAAATGTTCTTTCCTATATCCATCATATATGTTATTGTGTGAATTTAAAAATTTGTTGAAGTCTCACATTGGAAAGAAACATGTTTTTAAAATTCAAGTTTCACATTGGAAATAATTTTTTTGAAGTCCCACATTGGAAAACTCTAATATTTTGAGTTGTTTTCAACTCTGTAAATATTAAAGTCCCACATTTGTTAGAAAATATGTGAGTTTGCTTTCATTACTATATAATGAGTTTCAAACTATTGTGAAAAGTACACCAAAGTTGAGAAATATCTTATAAGTTTGGAGCTTGAATAAACATAGATGTTATAATTTTATTCATTAAGCTTTATGTTTGTTTTAGATGTATGGTATATTGCGATACATAGATGATATAGAATGTATAGACCACGTGGGAGAATGTTGGTTATTTTCCTTTCATGTGAACATTTTGGAAAATGGCTATTATCCACTACCACATTGTAGTGGTAATTAGGGCTGTGCAAAAAATCCGGTTATGAGGCCAAAATCCAAACCCGGATCTAAATCCATTTTAAATATCTGGTTAAAATCCAGTTGGATAATCACTTATATTTTATATTTGAAATTGGTTTTGGTTTTTATCCACTACCAATATTTTGTTAATTTTGAGATTTTATTTCTTGAAAAAAATTTGAAATTTTTTTTTGAAAACATATCGGAAAAAAAACCTTTTTTTTTTCTCAAAAAAATTTTAAATCAAATTTTTTCTCGAAAAATTTGGTGAGAATTTTTTTTATAAAAATTAATCGAAAAAATCGATTTTTAAACTATGAATAGATATTTTTTTAAAAAAATAATCAAATTTTAACAGATTTAAAAAAAATCGATTTTAAAATTAAAATTTTCAAAACCGGTTGCTTAATTATAAATCGGTTATTTAATCATAACCAATTTTACAATTGGTTTTATAACCAGTTTTAAATCAAATAATAGATTTGATTATAAATCTAAATCCATATATTGGTTTTAAAATGAATATGGTTTGGTTTTTTAAAAAAACCAACCATAAACAGCCCTAGTGATAACTGTCCTATGTTGTCTTCCATTCTTATCCTCTAATGTTTATAACTGCCCAAGGTAGTTTCTATGATGGAAATAAATTATATATAGGGGTATAGTCTAGTTGTTTTAGTTCCCTAAGCCTATAATCTCATTCAGCAAAATTTACACATCAGATTAAAACTTAGAAAGTGTAGAAGAGCTTAACATATTTAAGTACACACTCTAATTCTTTTTCGCTTCTGCGGTAGTTTACTTAGTGATTAGAACTGCCACCACTTTTCATCACTATTGTAGTGTAACCACACTTAGCTTCAGTAATATTTGCCCACATGTCATTGTGTATCCAAAATTTTAAAACCTGGTTGGACTGGAACTCGATGGGAGAGCAGTTTGTTGAGATATATGTGACTAGAAATGTAATTGACTCGCTGCAGATCGGTACAACCCGACTGGATTAGTGGTCAGACTTGTGATCCGGTAGAACCCGATACGTCAATTAGTTAGGCCATTCATTTTCGAAAAATAAATCATAGATGCCAATAGAGTCGAACTCCGAAACCAAAACTGACAAGCGTAAATGATTTACTATTCAGCCACATATGTCATAAGAAAAATACCTCGTGCGGTCCTTTAACTTAATTTCAAGTAACAATTTTATCTTTTATGTTCGTTATTTTTTTGATTTGATCACTTAATTAATTTTAAGTAACGATGTGATATTTTATATCTTAAAATGTCAACGATGTTCCTTTCTAAAAAAATCCAAAAAATTCATCATTATCTTCAATCAAAAACCTTAAAATTAGTTATCATTTTCAATAAAATTCATATATTTATCAAATCCATAACTAAAATCTTCAAATAAATTCATGTGTTCATCTCCGATAAGAACAACATCAAATCCATCAAATAAAGAACTCACACTTTAAGATTTGATCCTCCAAATCACCAAGAGAATATCTTCTTTTTCTTTCTATCATTCACCAACATCGAATGTAAGTTTTATATTTGATGGATTTGATGTTGTTGTATTTGGTGGAGATGAAAATATGAGTTTATTTGAAGATTTGAGTTATGAAGTTGATGAAAATCTAGATTTTGTTGAAGATGATAATTAAAATATTATGAGGTTTGTTTGAAGATGAAGATGAATTTCACGAGTTTTTGTAAAGGACTACATTATTGATATTTTAAGACATAAATAATCAAATGTTATTTAAAATTAAGTAAATGATCAATTCGAGAAAAAAAAATGACTGAATTTTTGTCTGAAATTAAATAAAAAGACCATAAGATGTACTATGTTTATATCATATTGAAACTTAAATGCTTTTATTTGAAAGTAAGGAATAACTCATCGTAGTGTATTTGCTTTTCACATTAAATTGACTACTGTTGGAATCAAATTGGTTTTACATTTAAAGTTTTGATGTTAACAAAAATATTTTATGATAACGATATATTTGACTTTAAAGAGTGTGAAAGAAGATTCTTGTTTTTGAAGAAAATCTAAAATAAGATTTGATTTAAATTTATGATTGAAGAAAATCTAAAATAAGATTTTATTCAAATTTATAATTGATGAAAATCTAAAATAAGATTTGATTCATATTTATAATCTTTGACCAAGTTAAAAAGAAGATATAGTCAAGATTTGATCAAGATTTATCTACAAAAAATATTAACATAATCAATTTGAAGAATTTACAAACACAATCTGAACAAAAATAAAACATAATTAATCTGAAGAGTTTACAAACTCAATCTAAACAAAATAAAAATAAAATCAATTTGAAGAATTTACAAACTCAATCTGAACAAGATACAATTAAAAATTAAACAAGGACTAAATTGAAGCCCAAATTTTCACTATAAATAGACACTCAAGGCTGAAGGAGAAAAAAATCGAAATGCAGAAAAGAATAGAAGAACTCAAGCTGAAAGTTCTCAATTCATCTTAGAGTTCAAAGCGAGAAACACGTGTTCAGGTTAGAAATATTTTATGAGTGTTCTTTTCTTAAAGTGTGAGAGTTGTTATTATTATTAGCTTTGTTAGAAGCAACTACTCAAGTTCCAATCTTTTGTATCCAACTCGATAGTGGTTTAGTTCCTTCTTCAATCTGTGGTTATCAGGTGAAGACTTGGTGTCGTCCAGTTTGTCAGGCAAAAATGAGTCGCCACCAATTTTATTTTCTTAAAAAAGGAAAATTAGATAAAACATAAAATAAAGTTTTTGAACCAAAAAAAACGGATTCGGGAGTCAATTACAAATAGGGGAAAGTAATATTATCCTACATCATCCGTTAAAACGGTTACCCTACAATTAATTGTATACAAATTATTTACTTTATCCCCTAAAAGATTAAAAAAAATAAAATAAATTATTTACATTAATAAGAGAATGAAAAATATATTTTTATTAATTTGGTTTGACAAGGGGAAGACTTTGCTCCTACGTATCCCAAGGTGCAATAGAGAAATCAAACCACCCATATCCGATTTTCATTATTACTCTATTTTAATTTTTTTTTGTCATAATAATTATTATATACGTATCCAAAAATAAAAATGTAATAATAAAAATAACAAAAGAAAATGAGGTGAGATGTTTGTTCAAGGATTCTATCTTTTTATTTTTGTTTTAAAGTAATAAAAAAATGATTTTTGTTATAAAGCAACGCAATGCTGCGATATGTGAATGAAACAGATTGACGCGAAGGTGAAACAACTTGTTAAAGGATATGCTTGTGCGTTGTCGAATCCGTCGCGACGCAAAGACCACCAACAATTGGGGTGAGTGATGTAGAGCGGCGAGCGGGGATGAATTTCATCCGACGACACTGACTATGAATTCTAATCCTAAGGGGAAAATTATTTATTCGTTGTTATGATTTTTTTGGGTTATTTGATAAAGACGTGATATAAGTTTTCTGTTATATTACACTAGGGTGAAATTTGTTTTCTTGGTGATTGGTTTTTAAACATGAATTATTTATATTCTTTTTTTTAGTATCTTATGTTGCAAAGAAAATAATTTTAGGAACACGCAACTTTAGAAAAATGAAAGTTTAATATATGAGTTTATTTTTTGCATAAACAGAAAAAGAACATTATTTAAAGGGATGCAATACAAAGGCTAAGAAGAAAATTAGAGAAGCAATAAGAAAGCGATACCTTACTACTTAATTAGTTTTGTTGGACTGATTTTTCCAAGATTAGATTCTCTGCTCCTATTTTTCCTATTATTCTCTCTTCTTTCTTTTGTTTTTTTTTACTCAATCGTGCTCCCCCATTTCTACTCTTGTTGTCGATTATTTATAGACTTTTTGGGTGTATGTTACAATAGACATGAGAATAATTGTCAATTGATCACCATTTTTATTACCATTTATCTGTTTCTTTTTCGTTTCTTTTCATTCAATTGATCACCATTATACTGATTCTTATTACCATTGATTCATTTATTTTTGGTTTATTTTCATTCAATTGACCAACATTATACTAATTTTTATTACCATTGATTCATTTTTTTCTGGTTTCTTTTCATTCAAATTATGACCATTATAATAATTTTTTTACCATCCATCCATCCATTTCTTTTAATTTAATTATATGTTTTTGTTATGTTTCATAAAAGAGTGAAAATTTCTAAAAAGGAATCAGAGGCAAACAGAAACCAAACGCATCCATGATTTTCTAAAATTTAAAGTCATAACTATTTATTTTTATTATTATTTTTATCATTATTATTTTTTATTTAATTTTTTATACATTCATTATTTTTTATAAAAAATCTAAAAGTAGCGAAAAAAATTTGGTGTCAACAGTGGCCCTTCTTTACTTAGAATTTACTTGAGAATCAAATTAAATGATAAGTATAGATGACAACTCTAATTTTGTCTGAATATGATTTTTGTAAGTCGTTTTTACAACTTTGGGTGGGAGTCCTTTTCCCGGCCTCAACAGGCGGGTCGTTTTCTCGGCTTTGGGTGCGAGTCATATTCCCATTTTCAACATGCGGGTCATTTTATCGGCTTCGGTGCGACTCGTTTTCCAGACTTCAACATGTGGGTCGTTTTCTTGGCTTCGGGTGCGTGTCGTTTTCCTGACTTCAAAATGCGAGTCATTTTCTCAGCTTCGGGTGCGAGTCGTTTTTCTGGCTTAAAGATGCAGGTCGTTTTCTCGTCTTTAAATTTATAAAATGTCATGAACCAATGAATGAATATGTTGATTTTTATTAATATTTTTATTGGACACGACCATTCAAATCATGAATGAGAAAAAAAAAATTATATTTTTCTTTAACTTGATATCTTTGATATCTCTTTGGTCCTCTTCTCTTTTTTTCCTTTTCTTTCTTTCTCTTTTTTTTTTTTTTGAAGAATTAATATAATGATCTTAAGCTGGATCTCATGTGTAAGACCCTTAATTTTAAATCCTAAATTATACAATTTTAGGGTATTTTATGTGGAATTTCTTAGACTTTTAGCCCAGTTTTTGGTATTTAGTGGGTTAAATGCCAAAAATATATTTTTGAAAATTGGATTAAAATTATTTGTCGGAAAATAATTTATTTACGTTGCGAAAAATTTAATATCGGACAGTTTAGTTAAAAATATCACTCGTTGCTGAAAATTTATCTGTCATTTGAGTTGCGACGAGCGTAGATATTTTTATCAAAATAGTTTGAGATGTGAGTGAAGTGATGTGTGTAAGAGTTGCTTGATATTCGTTTGGGTTTGGATTTAAGTATAATATATATATATATATATATAGAAAGGAAAGAAAGAAAGTAGACTCGCTTCCCTCCTCGCAAACCCATCGTCCTTCTTCGTCCTTTCTTTTTGTTTTGCTTTCTTTTGTTTCAAGAAGAGAAACTCAAGGCTTGGTGGGTAAGAAAGCAAGGATTTCTCAGCTTCATTCTCCTTCTTTGATTCAAAAACGGAGAAAAACAGTGTTGGTGTTTTCAAAAC
>NC_021166.2:35956544-35971335 GCF_000331145.2 Cicer arietinum | reverse complement strand
ATATATATATATATATATATATATTGAGAAGGAAAGAAAAGAAAGAAAGCAGAATCACTTCCCTCCTCGCAAACCCATCGTCCTTTCTTCCTCCTTTCTTTTTGTTTTGCTTTCTTTGCTCTCTTTTGTTTCAAGAAGAGAAACCCAAGGCTTGGTGGGTAAGAAAGCAAGAATTTCTCAGCTTCATTCTCCTTCTTTGATTCAAAAATGGAGAAAATGGTGTTGGTGTTTTCAAAACCGTCAAACACAAACCTCCATATTTTGTTTAGATCTAAGCTTCATTTCGTGAAGAGATAGAAGGGAAAATTGCTCACCTCCACGCTACGGTGCTAGTGAACTAACTATGGAAGCGATGTCGCGAGCGGAGATTTTATTAGAATTACTCGCGGTACCCTAATCGCTCGTTAAAGCTAACGTTAAGGTAAGGGCTCCTTCCAAACTTTTTAGTTTGCATTTAGGGACTTATATGTGGTTGTGTGGAAAAGAAATTTGTTAGGGTTGAAGTGTTGATTTGGGGAAAATGAATTTAATGCTTTTATGGGTAAAATTTTAGAGTTGGGTTTTGGTGATATTGATGAGTGTTTCGTGGAAAATGAATTTAACTCATTTATGTGTGGTTTTGAGGAAATGGAATTTGATGTGTTTGAGTGGTGGGTTGTGATAATTTTGTGGTTGTCGTGTTTGACGTGTTCATAATTAATATTTATAAATTTTGAGATGTGTTTGTGTGGATTTTGTGGAAAAATGAATTGATGTGATTTGGTGTGAAATGTGGATTGAATTTGAGAATATGTTTGAGTATGTTCTGTGTGGAATTTGAAAATCATTAGAGTTAAATGAGTATTAAAAATGGGGAATCTTTTAATATCTCTGTTTACTTAATGTTTGTAGTGAAAATCGTTAGAGTTAAACGAGTATTAAAAATGGGGAATCTTTTTATATCTCTGTTTACCTAATGTTTGTAGTGAAAATCGTTAGAGTTAAATGAGTATTAAGAATGGGGAATCTCTTAATATCTGCATTTACTTAATGTTTGTCGTCAAAATTGTTAGAGTTAAATGAGTATTAAGAATGATGAATCTCTTAATATATACATTTACCTAATGATTGTCGTCAAAATTGTTAGAGTTAAACGAGTATTAAAAATGGGGAATCTTTTAATATCTCTGTTTACTTAATGATTGTCGTGAAAATCGTTAGAGTTAAATGAGTATTAGAAATGGGGAATCTTTTAATATCTGCATTTACTTAACGATTGTCGTGGATAGAGTCAGAGTATGCTCATGCATTTCATAGTACATGGCGACCGAATGGGCCATGGTGATAGTGGTGACCGGATGGGCCACGAGATGATTCCATGTGATTTGTTGGTTCATCTTATCCTTGTAGGGATTGTCGCATCGTGTAAGGTTTGGGATAGACTACACATTTTTGGTAAATTGTGCTGACCCGTGATAGGTGGCACCTCGGTAAATAGTACTTCGGTTTGTGATAGGCGGTACATTTACGATTTAGGTTTTTAGTAAATCGTACTGACCCGTGATAGGTGGCACCTCGGTAATTTAGTACTTCGGCCTGTGATAGGCGGTACAATTATGATTTACGGCCCTTCGAGGAGGGTTTTGGTTTGGAATTCTGAGTCCATGCATTTTGGCATATACGCATTGCATTAGGGTGTTTGGCACGTGAGTCGTGTTTGATTCAAGATTATGATTGAGTGTTTGAACTCAAGTTGTCATGGTGGTTGTGTTATAATTGCCAAGTGTGGATGTTGTGGAATTGTGTGTAAGTGTGATTGATTGTAAAACCATTTCGAAACTCAAGTTGTCGTAGTGATTGTGCTATAATTCCTAAGTGTGAATGTTTTTAAGTACTGTGTAAGTGTGATTGATTGAAAAACCTTTTCGAAACTCAAGTCGTCATGGTGATTGTGCTATAATTGCTAAGTGTGATTGTTTGGATTTGTGTGTAAGTGTTGATTGATTTCAAAACCCTTTTAAAAGATGAATTTTATTGAATTTTGCTGTTTTTCTGTTGTTGTCTGATGTGTATTCGAATACAGAAGGTTGTATTCGAAAACATACATGTTGTTTTTGCCACTGACTTACTGTGTAGTCGAATACAGAAGGCTGTATTCGATTACAGACATGTTATTTTGCTACTGACTTGCTGTATAGTCGAATACAAAAGGCTGTATTCGAATACATACATGATGTTTTTGCTGCTGAATGCTGAAACAACCTTGTATTCGAATACAGAGATGTTGTATTCGAATAAAACAATATTTTTTTGTTAAAAACTTCATTTTTCAACCTTGTTTATGAATGTTTGGCATATGGAAACCCTTTTAAGGTGCATGCTGAGTTGAAAGATTATTTTGTGCATTTAAAAACTTAAATGCTATGTGTTAATTGTTAATTTCGGTTGGTGACCCTTTACAACTATTGTGGAAATCTGGGCTTTGCCCTCAGATGAGAACCAGGACCATCCTATCGGTTAGTACCCTATGGATGGGAATGTAGTTGGACACACCTGACTGGAGCTATGTTAGGAGGATCTTGCGGGGCGTGTGAAGATCACTCGGGATGTTTTTTTGTAGAATGATCAGATTAGGTTGACGTATAAGGACTAGATGTCTTTCTTTTGGGATGTGTTTATTTTAATTTGGAAGATTGTACATATACCAATATTGTAAGCTTGACATTTTATTATTGATGGGTTCCATGTACCACTCTTTGATGTGTAAATACTTTGGATTCGTATTTCAAAAACTATTCCGCTGCTTGTAAATTCTGTTGACTTATTTTTCGTTGTGTTACGACTTAAATATTTATCCAAAAGTATTTTCTTCTTTATTCCTTTGTTTTTATGAATTTGTTTTGAAAAAAAAATACACTCGCGCTGTTTAAAATCGGGGTGTTACATCATGTTTCTGTCTGCCTTGTACTATAAACAACCTCTATTATACCCAACTTTATCGCAATTCATTATATCAAGATAAGGTATATGTTTTACTTTCTAGTATATGATAATCATAATATGCATTTGGGTAAGAGGGTTAAATTATAAAGGTGATAAAAGTATATATCAATATATTGAGGTTCAATATTCGTCGTAAAAAAAAGAATATACATAAGATAAAACAAAAGAAATGGGTGGAAGACCCGACTTGGTTACTAGTAATTCCAAGATACACTTTACTAACTTTTTGTACCATAGTCCAATCCATATTGTTGATCCTGCCCTTTTGAGTATATATTCTTTGTTTTTGTTGTTTTTTTTTTCTTTTCCCAGGTTTGAGGTTTCAACCCAACAGTGTTTATTATTATTTTTTTGCACGCTAACTTTTGCATAGATCGCCCTTTCAGGTTTTCAACCTAGCGGGTATTTTTTTGTACCGTAATTTTTGCCTAGGTCACCTTTTAGGTTTTCAACGTAGCGGGACACATAGATCCCCTCAACTCAACCCGAGACACATATACACGACGGTCGGGGTACTCTTACGTTGCACGGTAGCTCCCGACCTTAAGGAATAACCCACTAATCCACTTAGGAATTCCCCACTGGAGATACCCCCAAGGTCTATCAGTCTTACATTAGAGTTCGACTGTAGACCTCCATGATCAGGCTCATTCAGTTGTACTTCCCTGAATCACTAGGTTTGTCAAACCCTCCCTATATGATGACAAAATAATCCTCACTCCAAACCTACAACACCTATATCATACTTACTCGATTATCACAACTCAAAAAGTTTCAGTTTGAATTCACAATATTCATCAGAATTTATATCATTACATATGTATATCAATCAATCACAATACAATCTCAATACTTAGTTTACACTACTCACAATACACATTACAATCATCAATCACATAATAAGGAATCAAACAGGTTGCATATTCAAATAATATCACAATTTCAATCATGTAACAAGAACAATAAAGTACATATCATTATACAATAACAATCAACATTAGATTTCATAAGATTTCACAGCATGCAATCTTGATATAAATAGATTCAAGGCAATTTTATCTGTTGCTAAATTATGTTTTAATTCTCACTATTACCATTCATATATTAATAATTAATTATTATTAATCAATAGGGTTTGACCGTATATAGTAAACCCCAAATGAATATCTGAGAATTTCGGTATTCCCGTTCATCCTATGTTATTTTATACTCATAAAATTGAACATCCTCTCACCTTTTACCTCAATTGAATATTCCTTCCAACGAATCCGATCTGCTAACTTGTCGCATCTTCGTCGACCTTCGTCTCTAATAATTCAAGAAAATAAATAAGTAAATCACGCAATGACCAAATACAAATTAAATATTTGCTCCAATGGATAAATAAATTGTTTACTATTTGCAATATCATCCAAAAACATTTAATATTATGCATGCTTATGATTATATTAATATAAACAGATATCTCATTTAAAATAAATGAAAAATAACATAATTATATATTACTAAATAAATATAGTGTGTGTATGATTTTGATATTGCAATATTCTAACAATATATGGTACGTATTGAAAGGAAAGTAACAAAGCTATCGGCTGCAAAAATAGAATTAGACTCTTTAAGATATAAATTTTAAACTGTAGGCATGTATATATAAATGCAATATAAGCTATCTTATCTCAAGATTGGAAGAGACACACCATTTCTATTTTTACAGAATGGTCTGATTTATTTTATGCATCTTAAAAATTTACAATGCAATGAAGACTATATCAGTTTTAAATTATATAGAGAATACAATTGCACAAGTTCACGTAAAAGAGAATTTGAAGGCAAAACAATAGAGGAATGTCTAGAAAAGTTGTATTCAACAAGAGCTGATATTCTTTGATTTAAACATTAATTTAACTTTATTTATTTAAACTCAATGTAATATGCTAATACAAGTATGCTAATAATAATATTGTATGTAGTATTAAGGAATACTAATAACATGAACTATGAAATAACAAAATAAAACATGTCAAAATAAATAAATAAATTAAATTAAATTAAGTGATATGTGCAAGTTCTTTGTTTTTGAAATCTGCAAGTATTATTTATTTGGAACATATTGTGCTATGATACCTTTGCAAATCAAGTTTAATGATTCGGTTGAAAACACTATTTTTATTAACAAAATTTATTCTATAAATAATTGGTATTCAAACAAAACATTATTAATAAATAAAATATAGTTAATATTTTATTTTAATCATGAACCTAGATTATCAAATAAAATAAGGAAAAGTATGGTAACTAAATCATCGGAAGAAAACTCAACTAATAGTGACACAAACGATAGATTTTGGCAATAATTTAAGAATAATGAGAAACTAACCAGAACAAATAAAAGATCCTGTAAAAAGGTAATATATGTTTGATTCTTTAATCCGATAGTAGTAGCTGACAAAATAGCTAATAAGCCTACAAGATTTGCTAACAATGCCTCGCTAGGTTTGTTTAAGTCTAAATAGGAATGGCACTAGGTTAACTATTATTATTACTATTTTTATTTGGTTTTAAAGGAAAAACAAAAAAAATCTTAATATTATTAATAGTTTAAATAAATTAATAAAGCAAACACGAAAAAAATTATCAATTATATCAAACACACATATAATAATAATGTATTATTATATTTCTAAAATATAATAATAAGATTTTGAGGTGTTACAACCTTCATCCCATATACTCCCTTTTTATGAATCTGACTACCACATTTTGGTTATATTGGCATACGAAGCGGCCTCTACCCATTTGGTAAAGTAATCAATTGCCACCAAGATGAAGCGATGCCCATTTGATCTATTCGGTTCGATCATTCTGATTACGTCTATGCCCCACATTGAGAACGCCCAGGGCGCTGAAAGGGTGTTCTTGTGCATTTGTGGGGCGTGGATATTATCAGCACATATTTGACACTTATGGCAACTTTACATAATTAAAACAATCTTTTTCTAGGGTGAGCCAGTAATACCCGACTCAAAGAATCTTTCTAGACATGGCGTGTCCGTTCATATGGATCCCATAAGAGCCATCATGGATATCTTGTAGAAATTCTTTCACCTCATTGACATCAACGCATTTGAGGAGTATCATATCATGATTTATCTTATACAAAATATTTGCGTTCACGAAAAGGCTCGCAGTTAATCGTCTTAGAGTTCTTTTCTCATTCTCCGATATTCTGGGAGAGTATTCTCTATTTATAAGATATTGTTTGATGTCGTGATACCACAGTTTCCCGTCGATTTCCTCTTCCATTACGTGGCAGTAGGTAGGATGATCTCGACTCTCCATTTTAATGGATGGGATTTCATCGTTTCGACTTATTTGGAACATCGAGGATAAAGTATCCAAAGTATCATCCAATTGATTGTTTTCTCGAGGGACACGGTGAAAGGTGATTTTGTCAAATTGTGAAGACAATTCCTTTATGAAGGTAAAATAAGGTATTAACTTCTTATATCGACTTTCCCATTCTTTGTTAAGTTGATTAATTACTAAGGCCGAATCTCCATGTACTTCCAGTACTTTTGTTTTTGATCCTAAAGCAGCCAAAATTCCCTTGGCCCAAGCTTTATATTATGTCATATTATTGGTACAATCAAAACACAAACGTGTTGTTATAGGTATGAACTATTTTTTGGAAGATATTAAGACAACCCCAATCCCATACCCCATTATGTTTGAGGCCCCATCGAACAACAGGGTTCATTTTCCATTATTGCACTCTTTAAACCAAACCAGGATACTTTCGTAAGAGAATTCACATTTGATTGACTGATAATCATCCACAGGTTGATTAGCTAGATAATCTGCCACGACACTCCCTTTGATGGTTTTCTAAGTAACATAGGTAATATCATATTTTGATAACACCACTTGTCAGCGAGTAATTCGCCATGTGAGAGAAAACTTTTCAAAAATGTACTTGATTGGATCTGTCATGGATATCAAGCAAGTCGTATGCCAAATCATGTATTGCCTTAAGCGATGGGCCACCTAGCCTAAGACACAACAAGTACATTCTAACATTGTATATCCCATTTCAACATCTGTAAATTTTTTACTCAAATAGTAAATGGCATGCTCTTTTCTCCTATTTCATCGTGTTACCCCAACATGCATCCCATGGACCCATCGAAGACTGTAAGATACATAATCAAGGGTCGACCCATAGTTGGGGAACTAGAATTGGAGGCTTCTGCGGATGCTGTTGGATTTTCTCAAATGTGTTTTGGTATTCTTCGTTCCACACAATTGTTTGATGTTTCCGTAAAAGTTTAAAGATCAGTTCACAAGTGGCAGTTAGTGGCGATACAAATATGGAAATATAATATAGTTTCCCAAAAAAACTGCGAACTTTTCTTTATGTACTTGGGGGAGGCATTTCTAAAATGGCCTGAACCTTATCGGGGTCGACCTCTATTCCTTTATGACTAACCATAAATCCCAATAATTTTCTCGACCTTATGCCGAAAGTGCACTTAGAGGAATTAAGCTTTAGCTTAAACTTTCTAAGTATTTCGAAGAGTTTCTTTAGATCAATAACATGTTTTTCTTCTGTTTGTGACATAGCAATCATGTCACCTACATTAACTTTTACCTTTTTATGTATCATGTCATGGAACATGGCTACCATCACTCTTTGGTAGGTCACCCCTGCATTGTTCAGACCAATAGGCATTACTTTGTAACAAAATGTTCCCCAAGGAGTGATGAAAGTCATTTTTTCCATATCTTCGACTGCCACCTTAATTCGATTATACCCAAAGAAAACATTCATAAAAGAGAAGAGCGAATTGCAGGCCACATTGTCAACCAGAATATCAATGTGAGGTAACGAGAAATCATCTTGGGTTTTAAATGAGATGGTGCGGGTTAGTCATCTTGACTCTAAATTATAGTATGCTAGTCAGTAGTCCCAACTTTAAATTTATACACTATTGAAAATATGAAATATCATGAATGCATTTGATGAATGAACATTTTTCTTCATTTTCATATTTTTTTTTTTCAATTTTTTAAATCAACTTTTTAACAATTTTTTTTATTTCTTTCACCTTCTTACGAACATGATCCCTAGGTTCATGGATGAAAAATATGCACAACTTCGAAAAAATAGTGGTGATTGTCCTTTTGATCTTTAAAGAGACTTTTGTTACATCTTCGACTTGATCTCTAATTGCCATTGCCTTATGTTAAAGACATTATACTAGTTTTGGCCTCTTGACATTCACATATCTTGTGCCCCAACACATGATTATCATAAAAAATGCATTTTGACAAAAAGACTCATAACTCAATAAATTAGTTTAGACGATGATATTTATTGAGTAAATATATGGTACAAAAAAGAACGATCCATAAGAAGAGAAGAAGATAAGGTGATCTCATATGGGTAAATGACCCAACTTATTAGTAGTTTTTCATAAAAGAAGTGTTCTAATAACTCATACCATAATTTCAATTGCGTTATTAACCCATTTTGGAGGATATGATTTTCCCCAATTTATCTTCACAACCTTTTGGAATATATTACTTCGACTTTGATATGTGTAAGCGATATTATTTGCTTATTTTCTTTTATTCTCAAGCTAGTGAACTTCTTCATTTTTTGTATGGCCTTACTAGCCTAGGTCTCCCTTTTGGGTTTTTTTATCTAACATGTCTTCCTTCATTTTCGCCTAGATCGCCCCTTCGAGTTTTTGACCTAACAGGTCTTTATTCAACTTTTTATCCTAACATTTTCCTAGGTTGTTCTTTTGGAATTTTAGCCTAGTGGGTCTTTACTTATTTTTGTATACTAATTTTGTCCAGGTTGCCCTTTCAGTTTTCAACCTAGTGGGTATTTATTAATATTTTTTGTATCCTAATTTTTGTTTAGGTCACCCTTTCAGGTTTTCAACCTAGCGGGTATTTATTATTGTTATTATTATTATTATTATTATTATTATTATTATTATTATTATTATGATTATTATTATTATTATTATTATTATTATTATTTTGAACCCTAATTTTTGTCTAGGTTGTCCTTTCAGGTTTTCAACCTTGTGGATATTTATTATTATTTTATTTATTTATACCCTAATTTTTGCCTAGGTCGTCCTTTTGGATTTTCAACCTAACATGTCTTCATTTAGATGTAATACCTTTTGAAGCATCAATGTGTGCAAGTAGTGCTAAGTCTTCTTAATTTTATGGGTTTTATTTGAAATTTTTGATAATTTTTTTGAATTTTTGCAAAAAATAAGGATAATATTGTTGACATTTTAAAACATAAAAGATCAAATTGTTACTTAAAATTAAAATAAAGGACCAAATTGAGAAGAAAAAAAAGATAAATGACTAAAACGTTAACTGAAATTAAGTTAAGGGTGTATAGGTGGTATTTAGCCTAAATTTTATTATTGGAAAAAGTGTGAATCAATAGTGTGCGAAGAGATGCTATCAGCTTATAATTACTCATCCTTCAATTATTGTGTTAAAGTAAAGTCATTTTTTGCTTTTGTTGATAAGAAGATAAAAAGTAGTGGTTTTGGAGAAATGCAACATTTTATAGCGAAAAAATAAAGATAAGGTTGGTTCGAGATAAATGTTTACAGTGGAACACATCAACTCTAGTCTGTGATGTCTTTCAATTATATATTTTTTTTTATTAAAAGATGTCTTCTAATTAATTACGTTGTTAGCTAATTTTCTATCTAAAGATGAAGTTTAAAGATGTACATTATCTTGTAAGTTACTGTTAATGTTCAATTTTATAACAAATAGACTGTTCAATTTTATAAGAGATAGACAATTCATCTCTAGTGCAAAGTGCAAACCCTCTCTCTCACATGTGAATTACTATTCACTAAACTAACATTCATAATTGTAAAATACATGTTTTTGATGAAGACAAAGACAAAGGAAAGTGATCAAGTTGCAAGCTCAAAAAGAAGTCAAACATCAAAGACAACTATGGTCAAATATGCTAGAAGTTTTATAATGTAAAGGTACATGATGCAATCTAATATTCGTATATTTCAAATGCACATGAGAACCTTTCATTTTAGCATATGCATCAAAAGGATTTTCAAAAAGTAAAAATATATAAATAATGTTTGAAAATAATATTTTTGACAAAATACATAAGTGTATTCGAATACAGCATCCCGTATTCGAATACAAAGCAAGTCAGAAGCAAAAATCTCAAAGATGTATTCGACTACGACTATGTGTAGTCGAATACACATCAAGTCAGTGGCCAAAATCCTCATATTTGTATTCGACTACAACCTTCTGTAGTCGAATATAAAGTAAGTCAGTGGCAAACTTTCACTAATCTGTATTCGACTACACACATGTGTATTCGAATACAATGTGTAATTTTTGAATATTTTTGAACGTTACAAAGAGGTGTATTCGAATACACACATCCTGTATTCGAATACAACTAGAAGCAATACAATTTTTCAGATCTGGAATGGCTCCAAATCATTGTATTCTTTCATCAAACCTCTTGGGTCAATGGCCACGAATCTGAAGAGATGTTTATGGAGTATAAATACCTCATAACTTCAGATCAAACAATAACCAATCCTACAACAAAATCTTGAACAAACTTTCTAAAATGTTTTGATTTATTCAAAGTTTCACTTTTATATTTCAAGTACAGATTTTACATTTTCATATCATTGAGAAAAGTTCTCTAGTGTACTTGAAATTATATTGGATTGTTATCATTGTACATCACCTATTATATCATATTGATCTAAGTCAAAATACATATTGCTAAACCATTCAAGTATTGTAAATTAAAGAAAGTGGTGTACTTTCTTCAAGTGTTGTAAATTGAGGAAAGTGGTGTTCTTTCTTCAAGTTTTGTAAACTAAGATAGTGGTGTGCTATCTTAGGGTAATTGTTAGGAGTTTGTAAGAAAGGTCCTAGGGTGGGACTTGTACTTATTCTAACAATAGTGAAAAATCTCTTGTGGTGTGCAAGAGGACTGGATGTACCCTTGGTGATAAGGGGAACCAGGATAATATCTTTGTGTTGTTTATTTTTCTGCCATTTATCTTTTCCATACACTATCTTAAATCAGAAAAATCAAACACTAAATCTCTAAAAACAAGAAAATTTCTAAACACTTAATTCACTCCCATTCTTAGGCGCACTTCTGTACTTACAATAATGATTTGCTTTAAAATAGAAAAAAAGTTGTGTTGATGATCATATACTATTCATTATGGTTGTGGTGGAGTACTACAATTACTGCTTCTAGTATTCATGTTAATGCACAAAGTGATAGTTTGAAGGTAGGTCATACAATGAATACAAGTTATATTCAAAATAATAAAAGTATTTTCTAAGTTTTACGTTTTTAGATAATGAAGAGGATGATGATGATTATTTGGTTATAGGTTCTACATATGGTGGGGAAATAGTGTGGAAGACATATACTGGTAAATATGCTAGTGGTTTTTCATTAAATTACTCTGGTGTGTTCAAAATAGATTTTCAAAACGGAGAAAAATCAATAATCATTTACTCTTCACCTCAACCAATTAATAACATTGTTGTGACCTTGTTAGACACAAACAATTTTGTTTTGTTTGGTCAGTTATACCACCTCGTCTTTGTGTTGTTGAAGAGAGTCCAATTCATAGTAAGTGGTAGCTAGCATACGATGTACATCACCAAAAGTCATTTTTTTCTTCCATATTTTGAAAGCATTTTTCATGAGCTTCAACTTTTTGAGAAACCACCAAATTAAATTTGCATATTATGAGGGGGAGCACGGGGAGCTTTGCAGAAATGCTTTATTTAAAACAAAAAATTGTTCATGAAAATGGATATTTGTAATCATCAAAAAAAGGATATTGTTGGAACCAAGTTGATTTGAAGAACCAAAACCCTACTTGTTTTGAAGATAACAAAATTTGTTTGTGGGAACAAATTAATGCACTAATGCTTCAATTAAGTGTGCAGTTCCTAGAGCAAGTGAATTTGTAGAATATTATGCTATATATCCTTTGGTGATCGGCAATATCCTCAACTGATCGGACAAAGGAAACCAAGACAACGCTTTTGCTCTACATTCTAAGTCTGGTGACGTGCGCATCTAGTGGTGTCTCTATTGTTGCAAGCTTCGGTTGACTCTGATAATGCAAGCAAGCTTTAGTTGACTCTGGTGATGCAAATGATGCTTTGTTTTAGTTTCCTCTGTTGGATGCAACCATGTTTTATTTCGATTGCCTCTGCCTCTAATAAGCGTGACAAGTAAGTGATTGCCTCTGCCTCCGACAATCACACCAGGTGTTTGAATCGCCGGACTCTGATCTAATATGTTATCTTCGGAGTAAGTCAACACTCTAAAGAAAAGTAAATGCTATGAAGAAGTCAATGCTATGAACAAGTCATATGCTAATGTAAGACCCATAATTTTAAAGTACCATTTATGTATTTTTGGTGTATTTTGGATTTTGGCTCGGAGGCTTTTAAGCCAAAGTAATAATATTTTGGGGTTTGATAATCAAAAAGATATTTCAATGCCGATTAAGATTTCTCGTCGATAAATAAATTGAAATTAACTGCGGTGAATACTTTACGATTAATTTTATGCGTTTCGAGCGAAACGGTAATTTAACAAATATCTAGATATTTTGAGATATTTGTTAAGTTATATTTATTATATATATATGTTTGCTTGGAGGGAAAAAGAAAGGAAAACTAGAAGGAAGGAAAAGGAAAAGAAAATAGTATAAAAGGGAAAGAAGGAAAAAGGAAGAAAGGAAAAACAAAGGAAAGAAAAAGAAAGGAAGGAAAATCTAAAATTTTCCATCTCCTTCCTCAGATCAGCCGTTTTTCGTTTTCGTTGCTTCCTTTTCTTCAAAGCTAGTGACCCAAGGTTGGGTGAGAGTTAGATCAAGGTTTTCGCAACTCCACTCTTCCTCTTTGATTCGAAAACGAAGAAAAACGGTTTTTGAGATCCAAACACAAACCCCTCTGTTTCTTCTAGATCCAAACCTCATTTCTCGAAGAGATAGAAGGGAAAGTTGCTCACCACCACGCTACGGTGCTAGTGAACTAATTTGGAAGCGGCGTTGCGAGCGGAGATTTTACCGGAATTACTCGCGGTACCGGAAACGCACGTTAAAGCTAACGTTGAGGTAAGGGCTCCTTCCAAACTTCTAGTTTGCATTAGGGACTTATCTGTGGTTGTGTGGGAAGGAATTTGTTAGGGTTAAATGTATCGATTTGGGGAAAAACGAAACTAGTGCGTTATGGGTAAAACCTTAGAGTTAGGTTTTGTTTATAATGATGAATGTTACGTGGTAAATGAAATTGAATGTCATTGTGTATGATTATGAGTAAAAGAAATTTGATGTATCTGGGTGTTATGTTGTGTTCGTCGTATTTGGCGTGTCCATACTCGATGTTTGTTAATCGGTGTGTTTGTTGTGAAATATGGTTTGAATGTGAGAATATGGTTGAGTTTGTTCTGTGGATTTTGAAAACCGTGCAGACCCGTGATAGGTGGCACCTCGATAAACGGTACGGGCCCGTGATAGGCAGTACGTTTATGGTTTTCGCTTTTTTGTAAATTGTGCAGACCCGTGATAGGTGGCACCTTGGTAAATAGTACTTTGGCCTGTGATAGGCGGTACATTTACAATTTACGTTATTTTAGTAAGCCGTGCAGACCCGTGATAGGTGTAATGTTGTTTTGAAAATCGTTTAAGTTAACTGGGCGTTAAGAATGGGGAATCTCTTAATGTCTTGGTTACTTAATGTTTGTTGTGAAAGTCGTTTAAGTTAAATGGGTATTAAAAATGAGGAATCTTTAAATATCTGCATTTGCTTAACGTCTGTTGTGAATGAAGTCGGTATATGTGCATGCATTTTCATCCTTTTTGTAAATCGTGCAGACCCGTGATAGGTGGCACCTTGATAAATAGTACTTTGGCCTGTGATAGGCGGTACATTTACAATTTACGTTATTTTAGTAAGCCGTGCAGACCCGTGATAGGTGGCACCTTGGTAATCAGTACTTTGGCCTGCGATAGGCGGTACAATTATGATTTACGGCCCTTCGAGGAGGGTTTTGGTTTGGAATTCCGAGTCCATGCATTTTGGCATATACGCATTGCATTAGGGTGCTTGGCACGCGAGTCGTGGTTGATTTGAGTTTTATGATTAAGTGATTTGAATTTGAGTCGTTGTGGTAATTGCGTTGAAAATGCTAAGTGTTATGTGTTGATTGTTGTGTGTAAGTATGATGGTTATCGAGATCCCAATTGTCGTGGTAATTGCGTTGAAAATGCTAAGTGTTATGTGTTGATTGTTGTGTGTAAGTATGATGGTTATCGAGATCCCAATTGTCGTGGTAATTGCGTTGAAAATGCTAAGTGTTATGTGTTGATTGTTGTGTGTAAGTATGATGGTTATCGAGATCCCAATTGTCGTGGTAATTGCGTTGAAAATGCTAAGTGTTATGTGTTGATTGTTGTGTGTAAGTATGATGGTTATCGAGATCCCAATTGTCGTGGTAATTGCGTTGAAAATGCTAAGTGTTATGTGTTGATTGTTGTGTGTAAGTCTGATGGTTATCGGGATCCCAATTGCCGTGGTAATCGTGTAGGAATTGCTAAGTATTAGGTTGTGAACTTGATTAGGAATGACTTGAGTAAATGCATGAATTTTTGGAAAAACGATCAGGGAAATCGATTTCCCAATCGATTGGATGAGTTGTAGGAAGTTCACTATTTTAACCTAA
>NC_021166.2:35837382-35955180 GCF_000331145.2 Cicer arietinum | reverse complement strand
AGACTCAACGGGGTCTTGAAAAGAGGGGGAGAGAGATCCGTGCTGCAGAGTCAAGAGGGTTAGAAGACTTCCGTCGTTACAATCCTCCTAAGTTCAAGGGGGATGAGGGTTCAGAGAAGGCGGATCAATGGATCCAAGAAGTGGAGAAGATCTTTGATATGATAAAGTGTCAGGCGGGAGTGAAGGTCAGCTATGCCACTTATATGCTGTTGGGGGATGCTGAGTACTGGTGGAGGAGTGCAAGGTTATTGATGGGAGCAGCCCACGAGGAGGTGAACTGGGAATCGTTCAAAAGAAAGTTTTTAGACAAATACTTTCCGATGAGTACCAGGACTAAGTTGGGTGACGACTTTCTGAAACTTCACCAGGGGAGCCTGACTGTGGGCGAGTATGCTGCTAAATTTGAATCACTATCGAGGCATTTCAGGTTCTTCCGTGAAGAAATTGATGAACCGTTCATGTGTCATCGTTTCCAAGACGGATTGAAGTATGAGATTCAAGATTCCGTCTTACCCTTGGGAATTCAACGTTTCCAAGCGCTGGTGGAGAAATGTAGAGAAGTGGAAGATATGAAGAACAAGAGGGCTAGCCGAGTAGGGAATTTTAATTCGGGAGGCCCTAGTCGGGCGAATTATCAGAACAAGGGGAAGCAAGTTGCTAAACCTTATAATCGACCCCAGAATAACAACGGTGGGCAGAGTCGCCCGGGGAACCAGAATTTCGGGAGGCAATTGGGGCAAGTGCTTCGATGTTTCCGATGTGGGGGAGAAGGACACTATGCTAGTGCTTGTACCACTAACATCCCCATCTGTCACAATTGTCGGAAGTCGGGGCACATGGCAAGGGATTGCACGGCTCCAAAGGTGGAACCAGTGGTGAATGTAGCTAGGGCTACCCGTCCTACTGCTAGAGGACGCATTTATTGTGTGAATGCTGAAGAGGGAAATCCATCTGGTAATCTGATTCAGCGTGATTGTGAGATTGCAGGTAACACTCTAACTGCACTCTTTGATTCGGGGGCAACCCATTCCTTCATTGCTATGGACTGTGTGAATCGCTTGAAGTTATCTGTGTCTGCTTTACCTTTTGATTTGGTTGTTTCCACACCTGCTAAGACCTTAACCGTAAATTCTGCATGTTTACATTGTCGAATGACTATTCAGAATAGGGATTTCTTGGTTAATCTAATTTGTTTACCGCTACAATCACTCGAGGTCATCCTCGGTATGGATTGGATGTCTTATCATTATGTGATTTTGGATTGTGCTCGTAAATTGGTTCTTTTCCCCGAACCAGGAGTTGTTAAGTATTTAGCTGCTAACAAACTCCGAGTGTCGCTAAGTGAAGGGACTCATGAGTTTTTGTCTCTGGCAAATGTGGAGGCAAAGATAAATGTGGATATAGAAGATGTGATACTTGTCAACGAGTATCGGGATGTATTTCCAACGGAAATTCCAGGATTGCCACCGGTAAGAGAAGTGGAATTCTTCATTGATTTGCACCCAGGAACGGGACCCATTTCAATGGCACCTTATCGAATGTCGCCATTGGAATTAAATGAGCTCAAAGGCCAAATTGAAGACTTGTTGGAGAAGAAATTCATCAGACCAAGTGTATCACCATGGGGTGCTCCAGTTTTGCTAGTTAAGAAGAAGGACGGAAGCTCGCGCCTATGTGTGGATTATAGACAGCTTAACAAGGCAACTATTAAGAATCGTTATCCTTTGCCACGAATCGATGATTTGATGGATCAATTGAGAGGGGCCGCGATATTTTCGAAGATTGACTTGAAGTCGGGTTACCATCAGATCCGAGTAAGGGAAGGAGACATTCAGAAAACAGCTTTCAGAACCCGCTACGGACATTATGAATACCTGGTTATGCCGTTTGGAGTTACCAATGCACCGGCAATTTTCATGGACTACATGAACAGGATCTTTAATTCGTTCCTTGATAAATTCGTGGTGGTATTCATTGATGATATATTGATTTATTCAAGGACTGAAGAAGAGCATGGAGAACATTTACGACAGGTTCTTGAGATTTTACGCGAGAAGCGATTGTATGCCAATCTGTCGAAGTGTGAATTTTGGCTAGAGAAAGTGAATTTCTTGGGACATGTGATAACCAAGGAAGGAATCGCTGTAGATCCGGCTAAGATTGAGGCGGTTCTTGCTTGGAAACAGCCTCAGACTGTCACTGACATACGAAGTTTTGTGGGACTGGCAGGGTACTACAGGAGGTTTATCGAAGGTTTTGCTAAGATTGTGGCTCCACTGACACAACTTACCCGAAAAGATCAACCGTTCGCATGGACGGAGAAGTGTGAAGAAAACTTCCAGTTACTAAAGAGAAAATTGACGACCTCACCTGTATTGGTGTTACCGCAATCAGAAGAACCCTATGAAGTTTATTGTGATGCATCTCACCAAGGGTTGGGATGTGTTCTGATGCAACACAAGAAAGCTGTGGCTTATGCCTCGAGACAATTGAAGGTTCATGAGAGGAACTATCCTACTCATGATTTGGAGCTTGCCGCGGTTGTTTTTGCATTAAAGATCTGGAGGCATTATTTATATGGGTGCACGTTCACCGTGTTCAGCGACCATAAAAGCTTGAAATATTTGTTTGATCAGAAGGAGTTGAACATGCGCCAGAGACGGTGGATGGAGACTCTTAAGGATTTTGATTTCACACTGCAGTACCACCCTGGGAAGGCCAATGTAGTGGCTGATGCGTTGAGCAGAAGAAGTGTATCGGTGTCTTCACTAATTATGGCTAGACAACAAGAGTTGTGGGAAGCTTTTAGAGATCTGCACTTGAACGTAGAGTTTGCACCGGGAATTTTGAAATTCGGGATGATTAAAATCTCGAGTGGACTACTTGAAGACATTGCGAATTCTCAGGATGATGTCTTAATTCAAGAGAAGAGGAATCTGATAGTACAAGGGAAGACGACTGAGTTCAAGATTGGGGCAGATAATGTTTTGCGGTGTAATGGTAGGATTTGTGTACCAGAAATTACATCTGAACTTCAACTTATTTTTCGGGATTCCATCTGAACTTCAACTTATTTTTCTCCTGCCAGTTTTTTTTCTACGTCACTGGCTTAACGCTATAGTTGGTAGCTAGGCGGTGAGAAACTATCATTGTTTTGATGGCTTACATATCGATTGGACTCCATGCAAAGAAGCCTGCATTTTTTCTCAATGTTTTCACTTAGATAGACTCCTCTTCCAACATTAGTTGAGTTCCGATCTTTGTCACTTTTCCTAATCCTCTAATATCTATTTCCTTTCTTTATTCCAAAGGTTGTGGCTACTTTTCATTATTTTCCCTTGGATATAGCTCAACGAATTTGCATTCTTTTTCGTATTCTTTTGAATGGATGTGCTTGCCATTTAGGTCTTTTTGAGGTTGTTGACATATCCTTGCCTAGATCCCCGTTGATCTACATGGATCATGGCGATCATCCAGTTTTCTAAAGGAAATTTCATCGCCAAGTGAGGTGTTGAAGCAATATCCCCTAAGTTTTTGAGGATATGTCTTCATGAGGATGAGATTATAAGCTAGGATACCAATAAATTGGCATGGACTGACTTGAGTCATGTTCTTGCCAAGAACATTATCAGAATCTCGATAAACCCTAAGATCTTGGCGTTATCATTGGAGAACCCTACCAGGGTGTCATTGTATGGTTTAAGCATTAGGTCAGTAAACCAAATTGCTTGTATGCTTCATGAAATATGATGTATGTCGAACTACCCTAATTTATTAAGCTTCTTTTTACATTATAGTTTTCCATTCATACTAAAATAACCATCAGGTTGTCTTGTTGTTTATCTACGTCCATGTAATCTTTCTCTCAAAACATAATTATTGGTAGTAAATTTCCGATCTGAGTTTGGCCACATATTGATTTGGAAGATTTAAGGTCTGTATTTCTAGCGCAGCTAGTAGTAAGTCCTCATCATATAAAATTAATCTCCTATGGTTGAGGTGGCGATCTTATACCATTTATTTCTTATATGCCTCGCCTCTTTTCAAGGCTCTGAGATCTACGAAGAGGATTTGGTTACCTCGAGCTCCTTGTACGTGATATGGGTTTTGTTTATCTTCACATCTATCTTTCTCTTCTCCATACTCTGTAGGTAGCCTTCTTGTATTTCTTTTTTTATCTAAAACTTTAGTCCCTAGAAATCTTCATTTGAATGTCCATGTATCATGTGGTACTCATAGTATAGTATTTGGTACGCGTTGAGCCTAAAATCCTTTTATTGAGATAAATTGAGTAGTTTAGTGTGATATGCATTCGAAAGATTCTTCTTGGTTTCTCTATTAGTAGGGTGAAATGAGTTAAGTACATTTTTCTTCTATTATTATTTCCTTTATTGTTTCATACCCCTCCTCAGTTGTGTTCGTTGTTAGGAGATGTTTTCACTCCATTTTTTGGCTGCAACCACTTCTTCCATTGCTATGTATTTTTTTCCCCTTTTTGCCATCGAATATGAAAAAGGTCCTTACTAGGCTACAATAGGATTCAGATTCAAAACCTATAACATTTCATCTGACTTCTTCTTGGAACAACCTAGATAAATCGAACTCTTCAAGGTTATGCGTATAATTAAATTAGGATACAAACATCTTGGTGAACTAAAGTGTAGCTCTTTTTACGGTACAAGGGAAGACAATGCATTTGAGGGCATTGCATACCCGATGGATTCTCATTCTGGCATTGAAAGAAGTTAAATCATGCTCTTGCAGGTCCATCTTTTTTTCGTATTTTTCCATAATCGAAATACGAAAACACTTTGGTATTGGTTCCCTATGGATCTTGTTGGTGAAAAGGAGTTGTGTTACGTTGTCTTTGGGTTTCTTTCTTTTAAGTGGACCTTAGGAGGATTCTTATACTCCCTAAGTCAGAGTTTGTTGTACTATCACGATTGTCTCTTCTAATCGTCCTTAATCATTGCTACCTTCTTCTTGAACCTTTATTTCATCAATAATATCCTTTGTTCCTCTCTAGTTCTGGTTGGGTGGTCGTGACAATCATGAGTCGCGACGTATAAGTCCCTTTGTGTCATTTCTTTGTTAAAATAGCTTTGATGTGAAGAGACTTTCTAAGGAAAACAAACACCTTGATCTTACTAGTCAATTCTTCTCAACACAACCTGTAACCCATAGATTGTTGAAGGCAACAACATCTTGACCCTACAAGTCAAGTCTTCTCAACACAACCTATAACCCATAGATTGCTTGAAGAACACTAAAGCCACTATCGGGCAGGATTACACAAGTATGAAACAAATTGTGTTTCTCTTCTACTAAGACAATTGTTACAGTTCATTTCTCACATTAAAACACTTAGAAAATATTTATTTGAGCAAGTGCTTCTCTAGTACTTAAACTTTTGAACTTTGAATACTTAGGAAATTTGAGCTCTAAATTATTTTTCTTCTGAATTATATGGATTTATGAGTTCGTGTTTTCTTCCTCAACCTTGAGTATCAATTTATAGAATATATTAGGGTTTCACTTTTGTTCTTGTAAAATCTAGATCATATTTTTCTTGTGAACAAATTCGGAATGTATCTTCTTGTAAACAAATTATGCATATGAGAGGCATCATTTTGAGTGTGTTGTAACTTTTGATTAGTGGAATATCAACTTTGAATGCATATGTTGAACAATATCTTCATAATTAATGATAGCTTGATATAGACTCTTCATAGGTATACTGAGTTTATGCACATCAAAGGCACACAAGAGCTTTAGAGGCATGCTTCAAATTCAATCCTCAGACCCAAACATCAGAGGCAATCTTCATAACCTTCAGAAGCACCTTGCTTTCAGAGTCATATGGTTAGAGGCAGACGCGTATGCTTTTGTGTTATTATTATGATCTCATCCTTTGGTCACTTCCTCTAGTGACTTGATTTGGTCACTTTCTCTAGTCGCTTCCTCTAGTACATGTGATCCGTTGTCGTAGACGGGTCAAATCCAATTGATAAAATATAAATAGAGGTAATAACTCGAATCGTTTCACAAGGACTTCTGATATAATAATAATAATTGAATTGAAAATTAAAATTAAAAAGGGGTTTTTTAGATTTTTTATTTAACAGATAAGCAAAACGATTAATCTACTTATTCGAATTTTAGACCTATCACAGATTCTATCAATGAGTTTAATTTCTAATTTGTGATTCTATTCTTATTTGACTATAGAATTGATCAAACAAGTGTAACCAATCCTATGTGAATTTGGTTTCTTTGATTGGATTAAGCATCCAAATCATCAAAATATTACAATTAACGATCAAAAGTCGCAAAATTATAATTCAATTAAATTAGAAACCGAAACCAAATTATGTCAAATAAATTTAATCAATCCTATTGAAATTCAATTTAAGCAATCAGAATATCAATATAATCAAATAAACAATAATAGAATCATGAATCGAAATTCACAGTGTAACCTGAATCTCAAGGTGTTGATGAAACTCTGAACCTGTGGATTAATCTTATAAAATTAGCCTTCCATGAAATTAAAATAAAAACTGTTTATTTCTTGTAGAAATCTGAATTTTAAAATTTCTTCTTTTAGAAAAGAAAGAAAACTCCCAATATATAGTACTCGACTTTGGGCTTTAGGGTTTAAAAACAAGTGGCCCGCTATTAAATATTATTACAAAAGTCCAGACTATGAAATCTGTAATTTAGGCCCCGTAAAATTCATTATTCGGATTTTATTCCAACACAAACATTGTAGCTTTGATCTTTAGCTTTCCAACGGCTGCTCATATGCGTCAATCCGATATACAGAGCTCAAGTTATGTCCTACAGAGCGAGCAAGGGTCAAACTGCAAATAATAAAATTGTAATTCAAATTCGACCCAAAGTTTAGAAACAAGCTAAAAAATTATTCTAAGCTATAAAGAGCTTTTAAAATACCAAACTAAAAAGATAGAAACATGTACCCAAATGCTTTGATCAAATTCCCCACACTTAAGCTTTTGCACTCCGAGCAAAGCAATGCATGCGATTCCAAATATTCTTATGAATGCAAAGTGGTGAAAAAAAAATTATTTCTAGCTTAAGGCAATCATAAATAGTTTTTTTTTTATCACAACCAAGGAAAACAAGAGCACAAGTTAACTAAATAATGCATCATAAGTGATAAAGTTCTCACAGGATATAAAATTCTCTCAAAGTGTTTGGGCTACTCTTTATATTCAAAGCACATCATGAAAGCTAGCACTACCATAGGCTTGACAAGCCTCTATAATCTATATTTAAACACATGCACATAATGGTCAAAATGTCTTTATTCATGTTGTAACGTAGCCAAGGTAAGGGTGAGATAATCCTAAGGAGACTAGGGCTCAAAATCAAAGAGGATAAATGAGTAATGATTAAGAGAGAAAAACAACATTAAGAAATAACTCAACAAAATATCACTGACTTTTATTCTCACACTCTCTTTGCTCACAACACAACCATTTTCCTCATTTTATTCCTCTTTTTTTTTTCTTTCTATTTTTTTTTTAAATAACCCTCAAATTTAAACAAACAAGTTGAGCACCCCCACACTTATTTAAGGAAAGTCCCCCAAGATTGGGTCAATTAATTGTTTTTCACTTTTAGGCTTGTAATGAGCTATATAACAAAGAATGAGATAATTAGGCTCAAAGGGGTTTAAACAAATGGATAATTGTAGGGTAGGCTTATTTGGCTAGTAGCTTAACAAGAAACAAATGCCTAGATCATTTCAATATATGCATGCAGACAAGAGTCAAGTCAAGTTCTAGAGTAACTAGCAATAATGAGTAAGATAACACACAAGAAAGAAAAGATGGAAAAATGTATTTCATTCATAATAAGGCTCAAAAATCTCACAAAGGTTAATGACCTATCACAAATGATACACAATTTAGCATTTTAATCCAATTTATTTTACCAAGAATGAAAAGATACTATCCAATCATGGCTGTCCAAACAAATTCACAACATTTACGACCACAAAATCTGATGAAAAAACATGCAGTGCAATGTCCATTTTTATTTATTTATTTATTTATTTATTTATATATATATTGAAATATAACCAATAAAGTCCTAAATAATACCCCTACACTAAAACTACACATTGTCCTCAATGAAAATAACAAGTATAAAATAAGAGTAAGGAAAGGGAGCTCCATGTTCAAACTTCGGTGTAGGTGGAATTTTCCAAGGAGAGTTTTTCAAGCAAAGAGCTCTCATGGAATAGCTTGAGGCATTGTACATTTACTTTGAACACTTTCTCGATGTTTTCACTTTTTATTTCCACAGCACCATGAGGAAAAATGTTAGTGACAACAAAAAAGCCAATCCACTTCAATCGAAGTTTGCCAATCATAATTTTTAAATGGGAGTTGAACAATAAAACTTTTTGGCCAATGGAAAATTCCTTCCTAGAAATCATCTTATCTTGAAAGTACTTAGTTTTCTCCTTATAGATCTGAGAGTTCTCATAAGCTTCAAGTCTAAGTTCTTCAAGTTGTTGCAATTGAAGATTTCTATATTTCCACTGGGAGGTTGCATGCCTTACCAAACACCATTTGATAAGGAGACATCCATATTGATGTGTTTGTAGGTTGTTCTATGAGACCAAAGAGCTTCTTCAAGTTGGCTACACCATCTTTTCTAAGATCTGTTTGATTTTCCTAGTTGAGATTTTAGCTTGCCCATTAGTCTGGGGATGATAAGGTGTAGAAACTCTGTGCACAACCCCATACTTCTGAAGCACAGCATCCATGGTACGGTTGCAAAAATAAGTGCCTTGATCACTTATGATGGCCCATGGAATTCCAGACCTGCAAAAAATAAAATTGATTTGATAAAACCTGCAACAACTTTAGAATCATTAGTCCTTGTAAGACCCTTAATTTTTAAATTCTAATTTATGCAGTTTTAGTGTATTTTGTATTGAATTGTTTAGGCATTTAGCCCAATTTTAATTCATTTTGTGAATTAAATACCAAAAACATATTTTGTTAGAGTTTGTAATATGTTTAAATATATATATATATATATATTGAGACTCGATTAAAATTATTTGTCGAAGAAAAATTTAATTATGTTACGAAGAATTTAATATCGGACAGATTTTTAAAAATGTCACTTTTTGCTGAAAAATGCACCTGTCGAATTGAGTTTCAGCGAGAGTAGATATTTTTTTGAAAAAGTGGTTTGAGAAGTGGTGTGAGGTGATGTGTGAAATGATTATTTGTTTTTGTTGATTTTAATTATAATATATATATATATATATATATATATATGGTTGAAAGAAATAAAACAGAGAAGCAGAGAACATAAACATTTTTTTTCCTTTCAACCTTGCCTTTCTCCCTCCTTGCTTTCTTCTTCTTCTTCCTTTCTTTAAAAAAGAAACGTGTTAGTGAAAAAAAAAACCGTAAAACACAAATCTCCATTTAGCTACTAGATCTAAGTTTCCATTCGAGAAGTGTCAGGAGAAAAAGTTGCTCCTCTCCACACTCGGTGTTTGTGAGCAAACTTTTGAGGTGTTGACGCAAGCGAGAGTTTTCACCGTATTTGATCGCAGTAGCAAAAACGGTTGAGAAAGCAATAACGAAGGTAATGGCTCCTTCCAAATTTTTAGTTTGCATATAGGAATTCTATATGTGTGATTGATGTATGATTAATGTTGTTGATTTTGTTAGTAATGGTTAAAAGAAAATTAACTTTGATGTGTTTGAGTTACGTAATGAGTTATTTTCAAATAAATGAGTTTGAACTGAAGTTGAAATTGTACAAAAAAAATTAGAGTGTTAAAGTTATGAAAAAGTTCAAATTTTAACTAAGTTAAAGAATTTGACCAAAAAGTTAGATTGAAATTAAAATGGTTAGAGTTTAAAATGTTACTCTTTTAATTACTCTTGGACTGAGTTTAAAAAGAAAAAGTTTATAGTATTTTATTAACTCAAAATTTCGGTGCTTTATGTAAGACCCTTGGTTTTAATTTTTAATTATTGAATTTTGCGGTGCTTTTATGTTGAACTCTGAGGCTTTTTTTGCCAAGTTATTAATATTTTGCGAGTTTCATGTCAGAAATATATTTTTGGAGTCCTGATTAAATTTATTCGTCGATGAATATTTCTATTTATTTACGGAGAATCTTTTACCAAAATGAAAATTTTCTAAGATGCAGCGTTTTCCAGAAAAAATTCATCTGGCAATTGAATTGCGGCGAGAGAAGATATTTTTCTGAAAAAGTGGTTCGAGAAGTTATGGGTGAAATGGTAATTTTGATAAATAACTAGATATTTTTTTTAGATATTTGTTATATATATATATATATATAAAGAAAGAAAAGGAAAAAGAAAGAAAATGAAAGGAATGAAAAAGAAACAAAGGAAATCTGAAAGAAAATAGAAGAAAAGAAAAGGGAAGAAATAATTTCTCCCTCTTTGCCTCGTGAAGAACTCCATCTTCTTCCTTCTTCTTCATTTTCGTTTGCTTCCTTTTACTTCAAGAAAAGAAACCCAAGGCTTGGTGGGTAAGAAAACAAGGATTTCTCAGCTTCATTCTTCTTCTCGGATTCGAAAACGGTGTTGGTGATTTCAAAACTGTCAAACAAAAACCCTCACATTTCTTCTAGATCTAAGCTTTTTTTCGAGAAGCGATAGAAGGGAAAGTTGCTCACCTCCACGCTACGGTGCTAGTGACCCAACTTTGGGAGCGACGACGCGAGCGAAGTTTTTACCGAAATAAATTGCGGTACCATAATCGCTTGTTAAAGCATCCGTTAAGGTAAAGGCTCCTTCCAAAATTTTAGTTTGCATTTAGGGCCTTATATGTGAGATTGTGGAAAAGAAATTTGATGTATTTGAGGTGTGAATTTGCGGAAAATGAATTTAATTCGGTTATGTGTGAATTAGTGGAATTTGTTTTCGGTGTGTTTTGAAGTGTGGTTTGTGATGATTTATGTTATTGTGATTGATGTGTTCATAATTAATATTATTAATTTTTGAGAGGTGTTTTATGTGTGGATTTTGTGGAAAAATGAATTGATATGATTTGGTGTGAATTGTGGATTGAATTTGAGAATATGTTTCAGTATGCTCTGTGTGGTATTTGAAAAATCATTAGTGTTAGATGAATATTAAAAATGGGGAATATTTTAATAGCTGCATTTACTTAATGATTGTTGTGGAAAGAGTCAAAGTATGCTCATGCATTTCATAGTACATGGCGACCGGATGGGCCACGAGATGATTCAATTTGATATGTTGGTTCATCTTATCCTTGCGATAGGTGGCACCTCAGCAAATAGTACTACTAGTCTGTGATAGGCGGTATATTTACAATTTACATTTTTAGTATATCGTGCTGACCCGTGATAGATTGCACATCTGTAATTTAGTACAAGGCCTGTTATCGGCGGTACAATTACGATTTACGCCCCTTCGAGAAGGGTTTGGTTTGGAATTCCGAGTCCATGCATTTTGGCATATACACATTGCATTTAGGGTGCGTGGCACACAAGTCATGTTTGATTTAATGTTATGATTGCGTGTGTATACTCAAATGTTGTTGTGATTGTGCCTTAATTGTTAAGTGTGATTGTTTTGGATTTGTTGTAAGTGTTGATTGATTGCAAAACCTTTTCAAAACGTTTCAAAACATTTCAAAACTGATTTCTGCACTTTTTCTGATGTGTATTCGAATACAGATGTCATGATTTGGCTACTGACTTCAGAAACAACATTGTATTCGACTACAAGAATGTTGTATTCGAATACAGTGGTGCTATTTTTACTGCTAACATCATGTCTCGTATTCAACTACATTTTGTCTCGTAGTCGACTACATATGTGCTATTTTTGCTACTGACTTCTGAAACAACACTGTATTCGAATACAAGGATGATGTATTCGAATACGACAGTGTAGTTTTGTTTAAAACTTCATTTTCAACTTTGATTATGCATGTTTGGCATATGAAAACCCTTTCAAGGAGTATGCTAAGATGAATGGTTATTTTGTGCATTTAAAATTTAAATGCTAAGTGTATTTGTTAATTTCGGTTGGTGACCTTTACAATTATTATGGAAATCTAGGTTTTGCCCTCAGATGAGAACCAGGATCGTCCTACCGAGTAGTACCCTAGAGATGGACACGTAGTTAGACATACCTGGCCGATGTTGTGTCAGAAGGATCTTGCGGGGCACATGGAGATCATCCGGGTTGTATAGTTTTTTTGAATCATGATCAGATTAGATGGTTGTATAAGGGATATATGTCTTTCTTTCGTGGATGTATTTATTTCAATTTGGAAGACTGTACCTATTCCTCTTATTTTCAGCTAGACTTTTATTTTCATGGGTCCATGTACCACTTTTTGATGTGACATGGTGGAGTTAAAATTCTTGGGACAGTGCTTTTGTACAGGTGTCTGCCAAGAATACCCAAGGGGCATGAGCTATGTTTGATATGCCTCATATCCCCAGTGTATTTTGATGTTTAAATACTTTGGATTTTTATTTCAAAAACTATTTTGTTGCTCATAAATATTTGTTGACTTTTGTCGTTACGTTACGACTTAAATATTTATCCAAAAAGTATTTCTTGTGTTACAAGAGGATTGGAAGAGAGATTCGTGCTGCTGAGTCAAGAGGATTGAAAGATTTTTGCCATTACAATCCCCCCAAGTTTTAGGGTGATGATAATTCAGAGAAAGCGGATCAGTGAATCCAAGAAGTGGAAAAGATCTTCAAGATGATTAATTGTCAGGCAGGAGTGAAGGTCAACTATGCCACTTATATGCTATTAGGGGATGCTGAGTATTGGTGGAGGAGTGCAAGGTTGTTAATGGGATCAGCTCACGAGGAGGTGAACTGGGAATCATTCAAAAGGAAGTTTTTAGAAAAATACTTCTCAGTGAGTACCAAGACTAAACTGGGTGATGATTTTCTGAAACTTCATAAGGGGAACATGATAGTGGGTGAATATGCCGCTAAGTTTGAATCGTTGTCAAGGCATTTCAGGTTTTTCCTTGAAAAGATTGATGAACAATTCATGTGTCATCGTTTCCATGACGGACTAAAGTATGAGATTCAAGTCTCTGTCTTATCCTTGGGAATTCAATGTTTTCAAGCTCTTGTGGAGAAATGTAGAGAAGTGGAGGATATGAAAAATAAGAGGGCTAGCCGAGGAGGGAATTTTAATTCAGGAGGGCCTAGTCGGGTGAATTATCAGAACAACAAGGGAAAACAAGTTGCAAAACCTTATAATCGACCACAGAATAACAACGGGGGGCATAATCGCCCAGGGAACCCAAATTTCAAAAGACATTTGGGACAAGGGAATTGATGTTTCCGATGTGGGGAAGAGGGACATTATACTAATGTTTGTACCTCTAAGGGACTTAGTTGCCACAATTGCCAGAAGCCAGGGCACATTACAAGGGATTGCACGGCTCCGAAGGTGGAACCAGTTGTGAATGTAACTAGGGCTACCCATCCTACTACTAAAGGACGTGTTTATTGCGTGAGTGCTGAAGCTGGAAATCCATCTAGCAATCTGATTCAACATGACTGTGAGATTGCAGGTAAAACTTTAAATGCGCTTTTTGATTCAGGGGCAACCCATTCCTTCATTGCTATGGATTGCGTGAATCGTTTGAAGTTATCTGTGTCTGCTTCTCCTTTTGATTTGGTTATTTCCACACCTGCTAAGACTTTGATAGTAAATTATGCATGTTTACATTGTCAAATAACTATTTAGAATAAGGATTTCTTGGTTAATTTGATTTGTTTACCTCTAAAGTCACCCGAGGTCATTCTCGGTATGGATTGGATGTCGTATCATTATGTGATCTTGGATTGTGCTCGCAAACTGGTTCTTTTCCCCGAACCAGAAGTTGTTAAGTATTTAGCTACTAACAAACTCGGAGTGTCACTAAGAGAATGAACTCATCAGTTTTTTTCTTTGGCTAATGTGGAGGCGAAGATAAATGTGAACATAGAGGATGTGATGCTTGTCAATGAGTACTAGGACGTATTTCCAGCAGATATTCCAGGATTGCCACCAGTAAGGAAGTGGAATTTTTCATTGATTTTCACCGAGGAACCGGACCTATTTCAATTGCGTCGTATCGAATGTCGTCATTGGAATTAAATGAGCTCAAAGGCCAAATAGAAGCTTTGTTGGAGAAGAAATTTACTAGACCAAGTGTATCTTTATGGGGAGCTCCGGTGTTGCTAGTTAAGAAGAAGGACGGAAGCTCGCGCTTATGTGTGGATTATAGACAGCTTAATAAGGCAACTATTAAGAATAGTTATCCTTTGCCACACATCAATGATTTGATGGATCAGATGAGAGGAGCCACAGTATTTTCGAATATTGACTTGAAGTCGGGTTACCATCAGATTCGAGTAAGGGAAGGAGATATTCAGAAAACTGCTTTCAGAACCCGTTATGGACATTATGAATATCTTGTTGTGCCGTTTGGAGTCACCAATGCACCAGCAATTTTTATGGTTTACATGAACATAATCTTTAGTCCATTCCTAGATAAATTTGTTGTGGTGTTCATTGATGATATATTAATTTATTCAAGGGCTAAGGAAGAACATGGAGAACATTTACGCCAAGTTCTTGAAATCTTATGCGAGAAGCAATTGTATGTCAATCTATTGAAGTGTGAGTTTTGGCTAGAAGAAGTGAATTTCTTAGGACATGTGATAACCAAGGAAGGAATCGTTGTGGATCCGACAAAAGATTGAGACAATTCTTGCTTGGAAACAGCCTCAGACTGCCACTAACATACGAAGTTTCGTAGGACTGATAGGGTACTATAGGAGGTTCATTGAAGGTTTTGCTAAGATTGTAGCTCCATTGACACAACTTACTAGAAATGATCAACCGTTCGCATGGACAGAGAAGTGTGAGGAAAATTTTCAGTTACTAAAGAGAAAGTTGACGACCTCACCAGTATTGGTATTACCGCAATCAGAAGAACCATATGAAGTTTACTGTAATGCGTCTCACCAAGGTTTGGGATGTATACTGATGCAACACAAGAAAGCTGTAACTTACGCCTCAAGGAAACTAAAGATTCATGAAAGAAACTATCCTACTCATGATTTGGAGCTTGATGTTGTAGTTTTGGCATTGAAAATCTGGAGACACTATTTATATGGATGCATATTCACAATGTTCAGTGACCATAAAAGTTTGAAATGTTTGTTTGATCAGAAGGAATTGAACATACGTCAGAGACGATGCATGGAGACTCTCAAGGATTTTGATTTCACATTGCAGTACCACCCTAGGAAGGCCAATGTAGTGGATGATGTGTTGAGTAGAAGAAGTGTGTCAGTATCTTCAAAAGTGATGGCTAGACAACAAGAATTGTGGGAAGCTTTTAGAGACCTACACTTGAACGTAGAGTTTGCACCAGGAATTTTGAAATTCGGAATGATAAGGATTTCGAGTGGACTACTTGAAGACATTGGGAATTCTCAAGATGACGTCTTAATTCAAGAGAAGAGGAACTTAATAATGCAAGGGAAGGCAACTGAGTTTAAGATTGGACCTGATAATATTTTTGAGATGTAATAGTAGGATTTGTGTACCAGAAATTGCAGATATGAGGAAAACAATTTTAGAAGAGGCTCATAAGAGTAAATTGAGTATTCATCCTGGAGCAACAAAGATGTATCAGGATTTGAGGCATAACTATTGGTGGCCAAGAATGAAGAGACATGTAGCGGAGTATGTATCAACTTGTTTAACTTGTCAAAAAGCCAAAGTGAAACATCAGTAACTTGTTGGAATGTTGCAACCTTTAGATATACCTGAGTGGAAGTGGGACAACATTTCCATGGATTTTATAACTTGATTACCGAAAACAAGGGGAAAGAATGATTCCATATGGGTGATAGTGGATTGATTGACTAAATCCGCACACTTTTTTACAATAAAGACCATCCATAAGGTAGATAAGCTAACTGAGATCTGCATTGCTGAGATTGTGAGATTACACGAAGTACCGTCGAGTATCGTATCAGACCGTGACCCAAAGTTCACATCACATTTTTGGGGAGCATTGCATGAAGCGTTGGGAACGAAACTAAGATTGAGTTCAGCTTACCATCTAGAAACGGACGTACAGACTGAGATGACAAATTAGTCCTTGGAAGATCTATTGAGAGCATGTGTATTAGATGATATAGGAAGTTGGAATGATGTACTTCCATTGGTAGAGTTTACTTAGAACAATAGTTTCCACGCAAGTATTGGAATAGCATCAAATGCGGCTTTATACGAGCGCAAGTGTCAAACACCTTTGTGTTAGTATAAGGACTACCAAAGTATGATTGTAGGACCGGAGATGGTACAACAGACTACTGATAAGGTAAAGAAGATAAAAAAGAAAATGAAGACTTCACAAGATCGTCAGAAGAGTTATGCGGACAAGCGTCGCAGACTTCTAGAATTCGAACAGGGTGACCATGTGTTTTTTAGAGTCACGCCTACGACTGGAGTTGGTAGAGCTTTGAAATCGAACAAATTGACTCCGAAATTCATTGGACCATATATTAGATTTCTGCACGAATTGGACCTGTTGCTTATCGGATTGCATTGCCTCCGATATTGTCCAATATTCATTACGTGTTTCATATGTCGCAGTTAAGGACATACCTTGCAGATTCGTTTCATGTGATCGAACCAGACACAATTCAACTAAAGGATAACTTGTCATTTGAAGTATTACATGTAAGAATTGATGACAGGAAGATTAAGCGCTTAAGGAACAACAATGTTTCTTTGGTCAAGGTAATTTAGAACCCAACTACGGGAGATGCGACTTGGGAATTAGAGAGCAAGATGAGGAAACAACACCCTGAGTTGTTTATCAATGTGTAGTTTCGAGAACGAAACTAATTTTAGCCGGTTAAAATGTAAGACCCTTGGTTTTAATTTGTAATTATTGTATTTTGGTGTGCTTTTATGTTGAACTTTGAGGCTTTTTTAGCCAAGTTATTAATATTTTGTGAGTTTAATGTCAGAAATTTATTTTTGGAGCCATGATTAAATTTATTCGTCGAGGAATAATTCTATTTGTTTACGGAGAATCTTTTTTCGAAAAGAAAATATTTTGAGATGCTGTGTTTTCCAGAAAAAATTCATCTGCCAATTGAATTGCAGCAAGAGAAGATATTTTTCTGAAAAAGTTGTTTGAGAAGTTATGGGTGAAATGGTAATTTTGATAAATATATAGATATTTTTTTAGATATTTGTTATATATATATATAAAGAAAAAAAAGGAAAAAGAAAGAAAAGGAAATGACGGAAAAAGAAAGAAAGGAAAACTGAAAGAAAACAGAAGAAAAGAAAAGGGAAGAAATGATTTCTCCCTCTCTGCCTCGCGAAGAACTCCATCTTCTTCCTTCTTCTTCATTTTCATTTGCTTCCTTTTGCTTCAAGAAAATAAACCCAAGGCTTGTGTGTAAGAAAGCAAGGATTTCTCAGCTTCATTCTTCTTCTCGAATTCGAAAACGGTGTTGGTGATTTCAAAACCGTCAAACACAAACCCTCACGTCTCTTCTAGATCTAAACTTCTTTTTGAGAAGTGATAGAAGGGAAAATTGCTCACCTCCACGCTACGGTGCTTGTGAGCCAACTTTGGAAGCGATGACGCGAGCGAAGTTTTTACCGAAATAAATTGCGGTACCGTAATCGCTTGTTAAAGCATCCGCTAAGGTAAAGGCTCCTTGCAAACTTTTAGTTTGCATTTAGGGCCTTATATGTGAGATTGTGGAAAAGAAATTTGATGTATTTGAGGTGTGAATTTGTGGAAAGTGAATTTAATTTGGTTATGTGTGAATTAGTGGAATTTGTTTTCGGTGTGTTTTGAAGTGTGGTTTGTGATGATTTATGTTGTTGTGATTGATGTGTTCATAATTAATATTATGAATTTTTGAGAGGTGTTTTATTTGTGGATTTTGTGGAAAAATGAATTGATATGATTTGGTGTGAATTGTCGATTGAATTTGAGAATATGTTTGAGTATGCTATGTGTGGCATTTGAAAAATCATTAGTGTTAAATGAGTATTAAAAATGGAGAATCTTTTAATAGCTGCATTTACTTAATTATTGTTGTGGAAAGAGTTAGAGTATGCTCATGCATTTTATAGTACATGGCGACCGGATGGGCCACGAGACGATTCCATGTGATATGTTGGTTCATCTTATCCTTGCGGGGATTATCGCGTCATGAAGGTCTGCGATAGACTACACATTTTTGTAAAACATGCTGAGCCATGATAGGTGGCACCTCGGTAAATAGTACTAATGGCATGTGATAGGGAGTACATTTACGATTTACGTTTTTAGTAAATCATGTTGACCCGTGATAGGTGGCACCACGGTAATTTAGTACAAGGCTTGTGATAAGCGGTACAATTATGATTTATGCTCCTTTGAGGAGGGTTTGGTTTTGAATTCCGAGTCCATGCATTTTGACATATACGCACTGCATTTAGGATGTGTGTCACGCGAGTCATGTTTGATTTAATGTTATGATTGCGTGTGTATACTCAGTTGTTGTTGTGATTGTGCCTTAATTGCTAAGTGTGATTGTTTTGGATTTGTTGTAAGTGTGATTGATTGTGAAACCTTTTCGAAATGTTTCAAAACTGATTTCTGCACTTTTTCTGATGTGTATTCGAGTACAAGAAGGTTGTATTCGAATACAGATGTCCTGATTTGGTTACTGACTTCACGAACAACACTGTATTCGACTACAAGAATGTTGTATTCGAATACAGTGGTGCTGTTTTTGCTGTTGACATCTTGTCTCATATTCGACTACATCATGTCTGGTAGTCGACTACAGATGTGTTGTTTTTGCTACTGACTTCTGAAACAGCTTTGTATTCGAATACAAGGATGTTGTATTCGAATACGACAGTGGAGTTTTATTTAAAACTTCATTTTTCTACTTTGATTATGCATGTTTGACATATGAAAACCCTTTCAAGGAGTATGCTAAAATGAAAGGTTATTTTGTGCATTTAAAATTTAAATGCTAAGTGTTATTTGTTAATTTCGGTTGGTGACCTTTACAATTATTGTGGAAATCTGAGGTTGCCCTCAGATGAGAACCAGGATCGTCCTATCGAGTAGTACCCTAGAGATTGACACGTAGTTAGACATACCTGATCGGTGTTGTGTCAGAAGGATCTTGCGGGGCACGTGGAGATCACCCGGGATGTATAGTTTTTTTGAATCATGATTAGATTAGATGGTTGTATAGGGGATAGATGTCTTGCTTTCGTGGATGTATGTATTTCAATTTGGAAGAATGTACCTATACCTCATATTGTCAGCTAGACTTTTATTTTGATGGGTCCATGTACCACTTTTTGATGTGACGTGGGGGAGTTAAAATTCTTGGGGCAGTGCTTTTGTACAGTGTCTGTCAAGAATACCCCAGGGGTATGAGCTACGTCTGATAGGTCTCATAGCTCCGGTGTATTTTGATGTTTAAATACTTTGGATTTTTATTTCAAAAACTATTCCGCTGCTTGTAAATATTTGTTGACTTTTGTCGTTTACGTTACGACTTAAATATTTATCCAAAAAGTATTTCTTGCGTTATTTCTTTGATATTCATGAATTTGAATTTGTTTTAAAAAAAAAAACACTCATGCTGTTAAAAATCAGGGTGTTACACTTTAATAGTCTAGTTTGTGTATGTGTGATTTGGACAATGTTTGTTTTATTTAGTTTTAACTAAATAATGTAGATTATTTGGTTTTAAAAGTTTGGTGTGTGAAAAAGATTTAATTTTGGGAATTTTGTTGTGGTTGGGTTAATTTTATTGCGAACAAATTGTTATAAATATTTATATTTAAGAGTTAGCTCCTTGAGTCTCGAAAAGGAATCGAGACCGCTGGCACCGAGTTAGCTGTGGGGAGAACTATGATATATTAATGTTGTTGTGGTGATTAAGTTTTGATGTGATTATGTATTCATAACTGATAATATGTGCGTTATGAATTTTATTGAGGAAAATCTGTTTTGAGTATACTCTGTGATAAGTTTGAAAAATTGTTAGTGTTAAATGAGTATTAAAAATGGGGAATCTTTTAATAGCTGCATTTACTTAATGGTTGTGGTGAAAAGAGTCAGTGTATGCTCATTTCATAACTTGTGGTGATCGAAATGGGCCACAGTGTTAGTGGTGACCGCGATAGGCCACAGTGTTGAGTGGTGATCATGATGGGCCACGAAGTTAAGTGGTGACCGTGATGGGCCACGGGATGGTTCCATGTGATAGTTGGTCTATCTTATCCTTACGAGGATTTAACTTATGTGTAAGGCTTGTGATAGGCTACACTCTAGTAAATCGTGCTAGCCTGTGAGAGATTGCACCTCAGCAATTAGTACTAAGGCTTGTGATAGGCGGTACAATTATGATTTACACCCCTTCGAGGAAGGTTTTTGTTGGAAATTCTGGAATCATGCGCATTGCATAAGGGTGCTTGGCACGCGAGTCAATGTTGTTATACTATGATGATTGTATATACACACTCAGTTGTTGTTTGTTATTGTGTCATAATTGCTTTGAGGTGTGAATTTGTGTTGATTAAGTTTTGATGTAATTATGTGTTCATAATTGATGTTATGAATGTTTGATGTGTGATTGAGGTGAGAATTTGTGGAGATTAATTTGGTGTGAATTATCTGTTCATAATTTAGATTATCAATGTTGGAAGTGTTAATGGATTCAGAGCCATTTTAGAACTGAAAATCTGCATTTTTGTCAGTTGTATTCGGCTACGACAGTGCTGTATACGAATACGACAGTGCAGTTTTGTTAAAAACTTCATTTTTTTAACTTTGTTATGCATTTTCGACATATAGAAACCCTTTTGAGGAGTATGCTAAGACGAAAGGTTCTCTTGAGCATTTGAAATATAAGAATTTTGTTAAGTGTTATTTGTTAATTTCGGTTGGTGACCCTTTACAATTATTGTGGAAATTTGGGTTTTGCCCTCAGATTATTTAGTTTTAACTAAATAATGTAGATTATTTGGTTTTAAAAGTTTGGTGTGTGAAAAAGATTTAATTTTGGGAATTTTGTTGTGGTTGGGTTAATTTTATTGCGAACAAATTGTTATAAATATTTATATTTAAGAGTTAGCTCCTTGAGTCTCGAAAAGGAATCGAGACCGCTGGCACCGAGTTAGCTGTGGGGAGAACTATGATATATTAATGTTGTTGTGGTGATTAAGTTTTGATGTGATTATGTATTCATAACTGATAATATGTGCGTTATGAATTTTATTGAGGAAAATCTGTTTTGAGTATACTCTGTGATAAGTTTGAAAAATTGTTAGTGTTAAATGAGTATTAAAAATGGGGAATCTTTTAATAGCTGCATTTACTTAATGGTTGTGGTGAAAAGAGTCAGTGTATGCTCATTTCATAACTTGTGGTGATCGAAATGGGCCACAGTGTTAGTGGTGACCGCGATAGGCCACAGTGTTGAGTGGTGATCATGATGGGCCACGAAGTTAAGTGGTGACCGTGATGGGCCACGGGATGGTTCCATGTGATAGTTGGTCTATCTTATCCTTACGAGGATTTAACTTATGTGTAAGGCTTGTGATAGGCTACACTCTAGTAAATCGTGCTAGCCTGTGAGAGATTGCACCTCAGCAATTAGTACTAAGGCTTGTGATAGGCGGTACAATTATGATTTACACCCCTTCGAGGAAGGTTTTTGTTGGAAATTCTGGAATCATGCGCATTGCATAAGGGTGCTTGGCACGCGAGTCAATGTTGTTATACTATGATGATTGTATATACACACTCAGTTGTTGTTTGTTATTGTGTCATAATTGCTTTGAGGTGTGAATTTGTGTTGATTAAGTTTTGATGTAATTATGTGTTCATAATTGATGTTATGAATGTTTGATGTGTGATTGAGGTGAGAATTTGTGGAGATTAATTTGGTGTGAATTATCTGTTCATAATTTAGATTATCAATGTTGGAAGTGTTAATGGATTCAGAGCCATTTTAGAACTGAAAATCTGCATTTTTGTCAGTTGTATTCGGCTACGACAGTGCTGTATACGAATACGACAGTGCAGTTTTGTTAAAAACTTCATTTTTTTAACTTTGTTATGCATTTTCGACATATAGAAACCCTTTTGAGGAGTATGCTAAGACGAAAGGTTCTCTTGAGCATTTGAAATATAAGAATTTTGTTAAGTGTTATTTGTTAATTTCGGTTGGTGACCCTTTACAATTATTGTGGAAATTTGGGTTTTGCCCTCAGATGAAACTCGAGTTCATTCCACCGATTGTTACCTTGACGACGGAAACGTCGTTAGACTTCCCTGATTGAGACTTGCCAACTGCTTGGGTATACGACCCCATCTCAAGCAGGGCTCCTTATATGGGGAGGGTAGTGAGGACAAGTAGGAATGCTGGAGCAGTATACCTCGTGGAGCTCACTCGTGAGAGGATCAACTATCCAATACCTTCAGGATTGGTGCTTGGGATGAGTGGAGCATGGGACGATGCAGAGGATTCCTTAATTAGAGTTAAGGTGGAGGCCACCGTAGGAGCAGGAGATACAGTGGTTGGGCCGGGGACTGACAGAAAGGATAAGGGTCGATGCCAATATGAAGAGATACAGCAGGACCGTCTAGGCAGGTCGAGTTAGAGCTTCCATTTCCTGTGAATGATCCCTTACCGACTTTCGCTAAAATAGCAGACTGACTTCTGAGGAGACCGATCCTTCTATGGATGTTGATGATGAGGAGGTTACTTCGAAGATGGATACTGCGTCAGAAGGCACTTGAAGAGTGTGTGGAGGTCACCCATGTTGTTTTAGTTGCTAGCGAATGATCAAATTAGTTTCGTTGTATAGGGACTTAGTGTCTTTGGTGGTCGTACTTATTTTATTTTGGGATGACTATATCTTTAACTTATATTGTCAGTTGACTTTTATTCGGTGGGTCCATGTTCCATTTTTTTGACGTGACCATGGGGGAACAACATTCTTGGAGTAGTGCTTTTGTGTAGATGTCTGCCGAGAATACCCCAGGGGTATAAGCGATGTCTGATAGGTCTCATAGCCCCAACGTATTTTCTATTTGTATATTTTGGATTATCGTCTCAAAAACTAATTCAATTTGTTTGTATTTAGGACGTAATAATTCAGGACTTTTGTCATTTGCGTTACGACGAGTTGTTTTTAAAAAAAAATGCACTCGCACTGTTAAAAATCAGGGTGTTACAGTCCTAGTGCGTATTGCTTCCTCCCACTTCGAAACATAATCAACTAGTAAAACCAAAAGATACAGGAAAATGGTCCATAAAGTCAATGCCCCACACATCAAATACTTCATACAAAAACATAGGTTGTTGAGGCATCTCACTTCTACGAGTGATTGTTGTTCGTGTTATTTGGCACTGTTCACAAGTTTTGTAAGTCTCAAAAGTATCTTTAAACAAAGTGGGACAAAAGAAACCTGAGTCTAAGACTTTTCTTGATGTCCGTTGAGGACCAAAATGTCCCCCAACTTGAGAGGCATGACAAAAATGAAGAATGGATTGAGTCTCATGGTGGGAAACACATCGTCTAATCACCTGGTCTATACAAAATTTCCACATATATGTATCATCCCACACATAGTATTTAGCATCACTTTTAAGTTTGTGTATTTGTGTTCTAGATGCATCTGCAGGAAGGACTCCAGCAACTAGATAATTAACTAAATCAGCAAACCAATGAGTTACCTCACGCAAATGTAGCAGTTGCTCATTAGGGAAGTCATCTTGAATGGTGATGGGGTCCTCATCCATTTCTATTATGCTTAAATGATCTGCCACCAAATTTTCAGCTCCACTCTTATCTTTAATCTCTAAATCAAATTATTGGAGTACCAACATCCAATACTAGATAAACAGGATTTAGCGTCGGCTAAAAGTCGACGCTAATAGGCCAAAAGTCGACGCTAATGGTGATTTAGCATCGGATTAGCGTCAAAATCGGGCCTAGCCTAAAACGGTCGAAGCTAATGACTAGCGTCGACCAAACATCATCTGATGCTATATTAGCGTCGAGTAGGCCTACGTTACCTCGACGCTATCTATAAAATTGAAACATCTGACGCTAAAAATGTCAGTTGACACGTCAGTTGGGGGAAAATAGTTGCGTCGGATGGTTGATGCTAACGTCAACAAACTATAGTCAACAAATATGTAGCGTCGGTGGACCGACGCTAAAGTCAAAGTAAAAGTCAACTCTATGTATAATGTAGTGTCGGACAGGCCGGCGCTAAGTTCAAATTTAGTTATTTTTTTTTTATTTTTAATTTTTTAACCCCTACTTAATACTACAAGTCACTCACATCTCAACATATATTTCATCTCAAATTGAAATGTCAAGCTGACAATATTGGTATAGGTACAGTCTTCCAAATTAAAATAAACACAACCCAAAAAGAAAGACATCTAGTCCCTATACGTCAACCTAATCTGATCATTCTACAAAAAACTATACATCCCATATGATCTTCACGTGCCCCGCAAGATCCTCCTAACACAGCTCCAGTTAGGTGTTCCAACTACCTTCCCATCTACAGGGTACTAACCGGTAGGATGGTCCTGGTTCTCATCTGAGGGCAAAGCCCAGATTTCCACAATAGTTGTAAAGGGTCACCAACCGAAACTAACAATTAACACATAACATTTAACCAGTCAGCAGCAAAAACAACATGTATGTATTCGAATACAACCTTCTGTATTCGACTACACAGTAAGTCAGTAGCAAAACAACATATCTGTATTCGAATACAACAGTCTGTATTCGACTACACAGTAAGTCAGTGGCAAAACAACATGTCTGTATTCGAATACAACTTTATGTATTCAAATACACATCAGACAACAACAAGAAAACAGGAAAATTCAGTTTTTTAAAGGGTTTCGAAATCAATCAACACTTACACACAAATCCAAACAATCACACCTAGCAATTATAGCACAATCACCATGACGACTTGAATTTCGAAATGGTTTTGCAATCAGTCACACTTTCACACAAATCCAAAACATTTGCACTTGGCAATTATAACGCAATCACCATGACAACTTGAGTTCAAACACTCAATCATAATCTTGAATCAAACACGACTGGCGTGCCAAGCACCCTAATGCAATGCGTATATGCCAAAATGCATGGACTCGGAATTCCAAACCAAAACCCTCATCGAAGGGCCGTTAATCATAATTGTACCGCCTATCACATGCCGAAGTACTAAATTACCGAGGTGCTACCTATCACGGGTCAGCACGATTTACTAAACACGTGTAGTCTATCGCAGACCTTACCCGACGCGACAATCCCCGCAAGGATAAGATGAACCAACAAATCACATGGAATCATCTCGTGGCCCACTCGGTCACCACTATCATCATGGCCCATCCAGTCGCCATGTACAATGAAATGCATGAGCATACTCTGACTCTATCCACGACAATCGTTGAGTAAATGCAGATATTAAAAGATTCCCCATTTTTTAATACTCATTTATCTCTAACAATTTTCACGACAATCATTAAGTAAACATAGATATTGAAAGATTCTCCATTTTTAATACTCGTTTAACTCTAACAATTTTGACGACAGTCATTAAGTAAATGCAGATATTAAAAGATTTCACATTTTTAATACCCATTTAACTCTAACAATTTTGACGACAATCATTAAGTAAATGTAGATATTAAAAGATTCCCCATTTTTAATACCCATTTAACTCTAACAATTTTGACGACAATCATTAAGTAAATGTAGATATTAAGAGATTCCTCATTCTTAATACTTATTTAACTCTAACAATTTTGACGATAATCATTAAGTAAATGCAGATATTAAGAGATTCCACATTCTTAATACTCATTTAACTCTAACGATTTTCACTACAAACATTAAGTAAACAGAGATATTAAAAGATTCCCCATTTTTAATAATCGTTTAACTCTAACAATTTTGACGAGAAACATTAAGTAAACATATATATTAAAAGATTCTTCATTTTTAATATTCGTTTAACTCTAATGATTTTCAAATTCCACACTGAACATACTCAGACATATTCTCAAATTCAATCCACAATTCACACCAAATCACATCAATTCATTTTTCCACAAAATCCACACAAACACATCTCAAATTTATAAATATTAATTACGAACACGTCAAACACGACAACCACAAAATTATCACAACCCACCACTCAAACACATCAAATTTCATTTCCTCAAAACCGCACATAAATGAGTTAAATTCATTTTCCACGAAACACTCATCAATATCACCAAAACACAACTCTAAAATTTTACCCATAAAAGCATTAATTTCATTTTCTCCGAATCTACACTTCAAACCCAACAAATTTATTTTCCACACAACTACAAATAAGTCCCTAAATGCAAACTAAAAGTTTGGAAGGATCCTTTACCTTAACGATAGCCCTAACACGCGATTACGACACCATAATTAATTCAGATAAAATCTTCGCTCGCGTCGTCGCTTCCAAAGTTGGCTCACTAGTACCGTAGCGGAGAGGTGAGCAACTTTCCCTTCTATCTCTTCGCGAAATAAAACTTAGATCTAGAAGAAACGCGAGGGTTTGTGTTTGACGGTTTTCAAATCCCTAACACCGGTTTTCTTTGTTTTCGAATCAAACAAGAAGAATGAAGCTGAGAAATCTTTGTTTTCTAACCCACCAAGTCTTGGGTACACACACACACACACACAGACACAGACACATATATTTATATATATATTACTTATATATATTACTTATATATATATATATATATATATAAATCTTAGTTAAACCAATCCAATATCTAAAAATATCTAGATATTTATCAAAATTACCATTTCACCCATAACCTCTCAAACGATTTGATAAAAATGTATACTCTCGTCGCAACTCAATTGATAGATAAAAGTTTTTGCAACTAGGGATATTTTTAACAAAATTGTCTGGTATTAAATTCTTCGTAACGTAAATAAATTATTCTCCAACAAATAATTTTAATCCAATTTCCAAAAATATATTTTTGGCGTTTAAATCACTAAATACCAAAAACTAGGCTAGAAGCCTAAGAAATTCAACACAAAATACCCTTAAATAGTATAATTTGGGATTTAAAAATTAAGGGTCTTACATTACTACCCCCCTAAAATTAGTTTCGTCCTCGAAACTTAAAGTATTAGTAACAATCCACACTAGGTTTGTACTCAAATTCAAGATACAAGTCACAACTTGTTTAACCCGGCCTACTCGAAAAAAGTGTTGTCTACTTGTTTTCATAGGGTGCTTAATAACTCTACACACATCCATAGTCGGTAAGACTCGTCCGTACCGTTCAACACGATTTTGTTTACTATCAACAAGAGATTAAGGATGATCAGTCCCTCAATTTGTCAATAAATAGCCAACAACCTTGATGGTGGCTTAGACTACCTTAACTGAACTGTCATATCGCTTCTTGCGACTTACACTTGAGGTTATCCTAATGCACAAGCGGTCAAAAAATCTTCTCAAGGTCTACTGAGTTTTCCTTATTTTCCTATAACTTTGATCCTGTCGACGAAGTACAATTTCCCATAGCTATGTCACATAGCCTCATTTGCATCCACTTGGTACAAAACATCCATTTGGTACCAAACCGAAACACTAAGTATGACACCAACACACTGAGCACAAAACAATCACTACAGCCGAGAACTCCTAAATTTCTCCATTGTCCACCAATCCTCGATTTTTCTTTAGTCGTACAACTACTTCAAACCGTAGTGTTCTTACCAGTATGTTATTCCAATTATAACTTTAATAATTCTATCCCCACATCTGCTTGGTGATCCAAGCTTCCTCAAATATTTTCAAAATCATGCCAAAGTCTATACTACTTAGGACACACAAACTTCCTTTCAGTTTAGTACTTCATTTCAAGAGTCACGTTTCCAACAAAATTCAACCTGAATTCCATTCACTGATTAAGACCTACACTGGTCTCATGCCTAACACCTCCAATTAACGCTTCGCTAATCAATTTCCTACACACTTCGCAATTCTGGACAAACCCGAAAATAATGTTCCTACATCCACTGCCAACATTCATTCTGATGGTTCTCAACTTCGCCCCGTCCTTTCTTTGCAGGTCGATGATTATATTTTCATTACAACATGTCAAACACATTGTATTCACACTCCATCATTTTTCCATTTATACAAACCTTATATTTCTACCTTGAACCTTGATACATCTTCATTATAGTGATTTCAATAAATCAAGCATCACTAATTTCCACCAAACTTTTCCATTTCATGTTCAATTGTTTCCTATCAAACAAACATTTAACTCATTTGATTGACGAATACAATAACAACCCCATGACATGCAATCAAGTAATGCCTTTATATCATTGGTATACCTTTATAATAATAATGTCTGAATTATAGGTGAGATAATTCCTTTCCTGAATCTTTAATTGTCATAAGCTACATCTCTATGTGCTGCTCCAACAAATTTCTTGGTACATTTTCCAATATTTGGTTCACTCGCTAGATTCTTATTCCTTCTCAACCTTCACCGAGATACAAACTGAAAGAATCCTAACAATCGAACGTCCTAAAGAATTATTTCTCAAATGTTCCTCAAAAGCATTTCCTAAGAAATAATTATCTATAAACTTCATCCTCATAACTTTGCAGTAAAATATCTATAAACTTTGCAGTAAGAAATAATTATCTATCGAGGTGCTACCTATCACGGGTCAGCACGATTTACTAAACACGTGCAGTCAATCGCAGACCTTACCTGACGCAACAATCCCCGCAAGGATAAGATGAACCAACAAATCACATGGAATCATCTCGTGGCCCACTCGGTCACCACTATCATCATGGTCCATCCAGTCGCCATGTACTATGAAATGCATGAGCATACTCTGACTCTATCCACGACAATCGTTGAGTAAATGCAGATATTAAAAGATTCCCCATTTTTTAATACTCATTTAACTCTAACAATTTTCAAGACAGTCATTAAGTAAACATAGATATTGAAAGATTCTCCATTTTTAATACTCGTTTAACTTTAACAATTTTGACGACAGTCATTAAGTAAATGCAGATATTAAAAGATTTACCATTTTTAATACCCATTTAACTCTAACAATTTTGACAACAATCATTAAGTAAATGTAGATATTAAAAGATTCCCCATTTTTAATACTCATTTAACTCTAACAATTTTGACGACAATTATTAAGTAAATGTAGATATTAAAAGATTCCCCATTTTTAATACTCATTTAACTCTAACAATTTTGACGACAATTATTAAGTAAATGTAGATATTAAAAGATTCCCCATTTTTAATACCCATTTAACTCTAACAACTTTGACGACAATCATTAAGTAAATGTAGATATTAAGTGATTCCTCATTCTTAATACTCATTTAACTCTAACAATTTTGACGACAATCATTAAGTAAATGCATATATTAAGAGATTCCACATTCTTAATACTCATTTAACTCTAACGATTTTCACTACAAACATTAATTAAACAGAGATATTAAAAGATTCCCCATTTTTTATAATCGTTTAACTCTAACAATTTTGACGAGAAACATTAAGTAAACATAGATATTAAAATATTCTCCATTTTTAATATTCGTTTAACTCTAATGATTTTCAAATTCCACACAGAACATACTCAAACATATTCTCAAATTCAATCCACAATTCACACCAAATCACATCAATTCATTTTTCCACAAAATCCACACAAACACATCTCAAATTTATAAATATTAATTATGAACACGTCAAACACGACAACCACAAAATTATCACAACCCACCACTCAAACACATCAAATTTCGTTTCCTCAAAACCACACATAAATGAGTTAAATTCATTTTCCACGAAACACTCATCAATATCACCAAAATCCAACTCTAAAATTTTACCCATAAAAGCAATAAATTCATATTCTCTGAATCTACACTTCAAACCCAACAACTTTATTTTCCACACAGCCACAAATAAGTCCCTAAATGCAAACTAAAAGTTTGGAAGGAGCCCTTACCTTAACGATAGCTCTAACACGCGATTACGACACTGTAATTAATTCCGATAAAATCTCCGCTCGGGTCGTCGCTTCCAAAGTTGGCTCACTAGTACCGTAGTAGAGAGGTGAGCAACTTTCCCTTCTATCTCTTCGCGAAATAAAACTTAGATTTAGAAGAAACGTGAGGGTTTGTGTTTGACGGTTTTGAAATCGCTAACACCGTTTTTCTTCGTTTTCGAATCAAACAAGAAGAATGAAGCTGAGAAATCTTTGTTTTCTAACCCACCAAGTCTTGGGTTTCCTATCTTGAAGCAAAAGGAAGCAAAGAAGATGAAGAAGAAGAAAGAACGAGAATGAGTTTTGCGAGCAACAGGGAGAGGAAACGCTTTCTTTCCTTTTTCCTTTTCCTTTGTTTTTTGTTTCTTCTATTTTCTTTCCTTTCCTTTTCTTTCTTCTCTCTCTCTCTCACACACACACACACACAGATATATATATATATATATATATATATATATATATATATCTTAATTAAACCAATCCAATATCTAAAAATATCTAGATATTTATTAAAATTACCATTTCACCCATAACCTCCTCTCAAACCATTTGATAAAAATGTCTACTCTCGTCGCAACTCAATTGACAGATAAAAGTTTTTGCAAATAGGGATATTTTTAACAAAATTGTCCGGTATTAAATTTTTCGTAACGTAAATAAATTATTCTCCAACAAATAATTTTAATCCAATTTCCAAAAATATATTTTTGGCATTTAACTTACTAAATACCAAAAACTAGGCTAGAAGCCTAAGAAATTCAACACAAAATACCCTTAAATAGTATAATTTGGGATTTAAAAATTAAGGGTCATACAAATTCAGCATGTACACCTTTATAATTTTTAGCATATTGTACTCTATATGTACACCTTTCGGATCTGGGTGACAAACACTGTGGCAGCAATGAAGAAAATCATGGCTATTGAAATCCAGAAGTGCTGGAAAACATAATTATACAATTCAAGTATGAGCATTGGGAAAATAAAAAGCAAGTATTGAATAATTAGGTAATGTTAAGTTAATTATTAAGATGTGAACAAATGGCTCTGATAATAAGCATGATTAATCCTCCTTTTCCTAATGGCACAACATTATATAAAACAGAGAGAATTAAGACTGTTTGAATCGAAAAGAATATTTGTTTTATTTCCAGTTTTTCACTAATATTAACTACAAAAATGACATCATGTTTTACTTTATTTGTCATATCCAAAGATTTGTACAGGAAATGGTGAAAACAATAAAATACTATTTTGGATTTTCACGTTGTCATGTACGAATTTATTTAAAACAAGAACTAAAGTGAAAATAAGATGATTTTTGTAATAATTAGTAAAATCAAAACAAGAAAACATTTTTTCAAAACCAAACAGGGCCTTAAACTCTAATCACTAATGCATCTCAATTTTCAACGAAGATTAAGTATTGTCTAGAGCCATACACATCAACAGCTTTTAAATTATAGATACTTCTAATCTTATAGCTTTTTGTAATAATCAGTCTAAAATTCACAAGAGATTTGAACATAAGTTACTGAAAAACCATCAAAGTCGAATATTTTACAGGGCATTAGGTGCCTATATCGGGAGTGTCACAGACGGGCCTTACTTTATTGAATATCAAAGCATATACTGATCAATTAATTAATGAACTAATGAATGGTATCTTACAGGAAGAGTTTCCCACACTACTTCATCAGTCATATTTTCCTCATCTCCAGGCATTAAAGCTCTACACATCCTATTAACATACATTTTTGTCAATAAAGCACCAGTTTGATTGAAGAGTATGTAATAGTATTGAACCTTGCAGTTGTATAATTGATTAAGATTGAGTCTAACAATGTGTAGCCATACAATTAACAACTACCAACTTATAAGTCACGACGCTTTTCAACAATCAAAATGATTTGCTGAATATAAATTTTGGTAAGCCACAAATGGAACAAGATAATTACCTGATGTTATCAATCAAAATCATCAATTCGAAAGTTATAAGAGGTATGAAGACAATCTTTAAATTCACCACTGCATCATTACAATGAGTAATTACTTAAATTGATAACATCTAAATCAATGAATTATAAAAAGTACCACAGTTCATCTTGATGTGAAGTGATAGTGGTCAATAATATCCATGATGGTTGTGACATAAGAAATGTCGCTTACCATAACTGCTCCCAAGATGTATATATAGAAGAAGCTCAAATGCCACAAGCAATGGTGTTGCTATGACTGAATGACAAGGAGCCCACTTTATGCGAACAAAATATTTTTTACATCAGAAACAAAAACTTACTACAGGACAAATTTCTAATTTTTCCGCAAAATAGGTAAGATATTTGGAAGATATTAGAAATTTCTAATTTCTAATTTTTCCACCAACACACTGCCATGAATCTGATCATAGGAAAACAACATTAGCATCAAATCTCAGACAAGGATTGAATAGCATATTACATACCATGTATAAATGGAATTTCTTTAGCAGCAACAGCAGGATGAAACTAAGCTTGATCCTAATCACAGAAAAATCTATTTACATAAATTGTTAATCGAAAATAATCTTTCACTCATCTGCAACTGCCAGATTATACTTTCGCGTCAAAGTAAGGGCAGTTATGTCAGTCATAATGCCTTCTATCAACTTAAACTTTTTGTAATGCACCTTAAGTGTTTTTGCCTGCTGAGCTTCTTCTTCTTTTAAATGAACCTAAAGAAAACACACTTAGAATAACCCCAAATCTCTCATCATAGTATACTTAAAACATACTTTTAAAGGATTACAATTGGTAAGCCAATTCAGACGTTATTTTGACACTAGAACAGGGACTAGATTTTACTTGAGCATAGTCTTCCATACTATGTTGTTAACATTGGATAGCAGCACGGAGTGCTGAACCCCCAAACCGCTATACCAGTATTGTGGAGAGTGGGATGGCCGCTATCATAGAGCTAAAAATGTGAGTTCTTCAGCCAGAAGAAGAAAAAGGATTTACTTTCATTTTGCGATTAAGGCAAAACAAGATTTCCCTGAATTGAGCTTGTCTCTATAGTGAGCAAGTAAGAGTGCATTGCATTTGATTTAATTTGAAATGCATCACATTACCAACTCACTAAAATTCAAATGTGGGTAAAGCTTACTTGAAAAACATGACTCACTTTAGGGCAGTTTTTTACACTACCAGACTCTCCCACAACACACACTTTAAACAAGAATGTTCCCTTCCTGCAATTTTCTCTCATGGGATCAATGTCGGGGAACTATGGAATATAAAAAGCAAATTGCATTAAATGACATAAGGTGGTGATAAATTCGTTCCTTGAAATAGAACAAATAAATTATCCCAATCACGAACTCTAAAATCAATGAAACTAAAGTAATATATTAAACAAAATAACATGGAAGCCCAATCCTTATACTTGTTAACAAATCAATCAATGTTGCAAACAGTTTTTTTGAATTCCAACTTCTCATAGAATTAGAAATCCACAGTTTCTGATATTTTAATATGAAAAAACCATTATTTCATTATTAAAATTTTCCTTAACTTCCATTTGATTATCACTTTAAGTGATAAAGATTATGCTCTAACAGCGCATAAGAACTTCATCACTTGGTACCATACCATTCCCGTTGGCAGCTCCCACAAACTTACTAGTAATTATCATATAAACATGCTAAAGGTCACTACTAACTATTCTTCAGTTAAAGGAAAATAAACAAACAAATATTATATCTACTACTACAGACATACTCGGTAAATCAAATAAATTACTGGACAAGTAATAGCAATAAGAGAAAAATAATTTGATTACTAGGAAAGGAATGAACTTACTTTGTGCATGAATGCTATTTCTGCAGCATGTTTACGTGTCAGATTCTTCTGCTCCCTTGCCACCTCAAAATTAGGGTCATTTTTCTCCAACCAACAACACTTCATCTTTCTCTTAGGCTTTACTGGTCGATCATCAAACATTTCCGCTACAGCAGGACGAGCTCTTACGGGTCGTGGCATCCCATACATCATGAAAGGATACTGCCCAATCACTGCTCTCACTTCCTTGACCTTCTTGGCAGAATCCAATTCCACCAATGCACATTGCGGCAAATTGCTTGGTCCTAGGTAGTTGGGGATAAACTTGACATTTTTCACAGCTGCAAACTGGTCGAGAGCAGTTCTAATCACAGATTTAGTAACTTGCAAGATGTAGGAACAGAAGGCGAAATTTACCACACGACATAGGAACTCAATTTCAAAACCCAGATGAACATTTACCCTTTTTTTATACCACTGTTCCTGTATTACCACTACCAGCTATCCCTATAACCAAATTTTACTTCACATTACACAACTGAAATCCCATAAAACCTAAACGGCTACACTGAGAGTGAGATGACAAAACTTACATTGAGAATGGACCACAGATGAGCGCGAGACGGCGACACTGAACGGCGAAAGGGTCAAGGGTTCGAGAGGGTTTTGGGTTCGAGAGGGGGACGGGTTTGATAGCTAGGGTACCAAGTGGGTGACGTGATGGAACCGTTGATGCAGCGGTGATATTCACGGTGTTGAGAGGATTGAGAATCGGTTATGGATTCAAAATGTAGGGTTAGTGACAATGACGAGTGTGAGATGACTAGTGTGAGATAAGGGCTCATCTGATTTTATTAAAAAATTTAATTTTAAAATATCATAAACTTAGCGTCGGCATTTCCGACGCTACATAATAATATAAAAAATAAAGAATTAAATAAACAAACTAGTATCAGCCTTATTTTACTTAACATCGGTCCCTCTGACGCTAATTGTTCAATAAATTTTGTTGCCTTAGCGTCGGCTGGACCGACGCTAGTTAGCATCGGGGTCAAGGGCCGGCGCTAAATATGGCAGCTAAAATGCAATTTTCTAGTAGTGATCCACTGGATCAATCTCAGTTTTTGCCTGTGGTTTCTTTAGCAAGAACTTCAAAGCTACATGGTTAGTAAAAACAACTACCTTTGAAACTAGCAAATATGATCTAAACTTATCAAGTGCAAAAGCAATAGCTAAAAGTTCCTTTTCAGTGGTAGTATAATTATCATGTGTAGAGTCTAAAGTCATAGAAGTATAATAAATAATATAGGCAACCTTACCAACCCTTTGCTAAGGACTGCACCCACTGCATAGTTAGATGCATCACACATAATTTTAAAAGGGAGGGTCCAATTGGGTGGCTGAATTATGGGAGTAGTGGTCAGTGTTGCCTTTAAGAAATCAAACGCCTTCTTGCATTTGTCATCAAAGGTGAAACTGACATCTTTTTGTAGCAAATTTGATAGCGGAAGAGCTATCTTGCTAAAATCCTTGATAAATCGCCTATAAAAACCTGCATGGCCAATAAAAAGAGCGAATCTAGCGGATGCAAGATGGGTAAGGAAAATGAGAAATCACATCAATCTTGGCAGGATCCACTTCTATCCCATTTTTAGAGATCACATGTCCCAAAACTATGCCTTGTTCAACCATAAAATGACATTTTTCATAATTCAGCACAAGGTTAGTTTCAATATATCTATACAAAACTCTATCTAAATTGTTCAAGCATGCATCAAATGAGGAACCATACACAGTAAAATCATCCATGAAAACTTCTATGAAACTTTCTATCAAATCAGCGAAAATACTAATCATGCAGTGTTGGAAAGTGTCAGGAGCATTGCATAGGCCAAAGGGCATCCTCTTATAGGCAAATGTGCTGAAAGGGCAAGTGAACGTGGTCTTTTTTTCGTCCTCTGGTGCAATATGGATCTGAAAATAAACAGAAAAACCATCAAGAAAACAATAATGTGACTTACCAACCAACCGTTCAAGCATCTGATTAATGAATGGTAAAGGAAAATGATCCTTTCTAGTTGCCTGGTTTAGTCTCCTGTAATTGATGCATACCCTCTAGTAGTTCTGCACTCGTGTGGGGATAAGTTCATTATTTTCATTTTTAACCACCGTGAGTCCAGTTTTCTTAGGGACTATCTGCTTTGGACTCACCCATTCACTATCAGAGATGGAGTATATAATGCCTGCTTGCAAGATCTTGGTCACTTCTTTTTTTACAACATCCAGAATTAATGGGTTAAGTCACATTTAGGGTTGCCTGACTGATTTACTTCATCCTCTAGTAGTATCCTATGCATACACATGGATGGGCTAATACCAAGAATATCAGCCAAGGTCCATCTGATTGTCTTCATGTGTTTTCTTAAAATCTGCAACAACTTCTCTTCATGTTCATCTTCTTGTTTGGCTGAAATAATCACAGATAACTTGCCACTTCCTTCTAAATATGCATATTTCAAATTTTCAGGAAGTGGTTTAAGCTCTATAGTCGGTGGTTGTTCAATGGAAGGTACAACACCAGTGGCCGAAGCTAAGTCTGCAAAATCAATTTTGTTAGTAGAAATATAAATATTAGCGCAATGATCAACCGACAAGGCAGCTTCGATCTCAGGACACACATAGCACAATTGAGTATCTGTAATGAATTTACAAGTATAAGTATCATCAAAACTAGACAATGAAGGAAAATCAGTAGCAAACATATCGGGGTAAGTGTCATCAACAAAATCAGCAAGCAACTCAATTTGAAAATAGAATGCTCTTCCATGGGGTGTTTCATAGCATCAAAGATGTTAAATATTACAATGTTATCACCAAATTCCGTGGATAGAGTTCCAGCATGCACATCAATTTTTGTTCTAGTAGTTTTCAAGAATGGTTTGTCTAAGATGATAGGCGCCCTGTTGGACTTATTCTCTACCTCCATGTCCAGAATGTAAAAATCTGCACGAAATATCACTTCATTGACTTGAACAAGTACATCCTCCACAAGTCCAGTAGGACGAGCGTTGCTCATGTTCGCCAATTAAATGATAACACATGTACTCTGTAAAGGTCCAAGAGCAACAGAGTTAAAAATAGATGTAGGCATAAAATTAATGGAAGCTCCTAAATCTAACTTAGCATTTTCAAATTGACTATTGCTTATGGTACATGGAATGGAAAAAGTTCCTGGATCTTTTCATTTCTGAGGAATGGGCTGATTGAGGACTGAAACATTTCGCCCCATGTTTACCCTTTCATTACCTTTTAACCTTCTCTTGTGTGTGCACAAATCTTTTAGAAATTTTTCATATCTTGGAATCTGTTTAATTGCTTCAAGGAGGGGAATGTTCACTTCCACCTTCCTGTATCCAGGATCTCCTTGTCCCTATCTGACTCGTCCATTTTCTTAGTCTTCACTACTCTTTTGAGGAAAAGGAAGTGGTATATTTTGCTCAACATCGACAGTTTCAGGTATCAAAGTGTCCTCAGCAACCTTGTTATTGTTCACATCAGTTTCAGGTACCTTTGGTATTTCAACAGCTTTCACAGACCTCAATGTAATCACACTAACATTGGGAGCATTTGGATTTACTATTGACTGTGCAAGAAAATGGTTTGACCCTTGAGTCTGCAATTGATTAATTGAAGTGGCTAGCTGACCAATCTTTGTTTCCAAATTTTGAATGGTGGAATCTTTTCTTTGTTGAAATTGGATATTTTGGACAGCCATCTGCTTAACGAGGTCCTCTAATTAAGGTGCATTGTTTTGTTGTGGAGGAATATTTTGCTGATGCTGCCTAGGTTGTTGTTGTGCAGATGAATTCCCCCATCTCAGGTTGGGATGGTTTCTCCAACAAGGATTGTACCTGTTAGATGACAGATCATAGTTGGCTTGAGGATTGTATATATTTTTTTGCATATGTTTGAGGAGCATCAACAATTGGATCTTCTTGCAATGTAGGACATGAATATGTAGGATGCTCTGGAGAAGGGCAATTAGCACAGACCACTGCTTGGGTTTTACCTATTGCCAATTTTTTTACTAAAGATGTAAGCTCATCAAGTCTGCCTTCTAAATTCTTGTGGCAAGAAACTTGAATTCCATTCACACCCCTTGTCAACACTACTGAATTACTTCTAGATGTAAACTGTTGAGAATTAATGGACTTGTTCTCAATCAAAACCTTTGCAGCTTCTGGGGTCTTATCGACAAGTGCTCCCCTACTAGCAGCATCCAAAATGCTTCTATCCATAGCTAGCAAGCCTTCATAAAAATATTGGATGGGAAATTGTTCAAAAATCTGGTGTTGGGGACAGCTAGACACTAATTTTTTAATTCTCTCTCAATACTTATGTATTGATTCCCTGTCAATCTACCTAATGCCACATATTTCTTTTCTGATTGAAACAACTATTTAGGCAGGGAATAATTTTCTAGAAACAATATCTTGAGATCATTCCAACTTGTAATAGAACCTGGTTAGAGGTAGTATAACCATTCCATGGCAATATCTTGGAGTGAAAATGGGAAGGCTCTCAGCTTAATGTGGTTTTTGTTACTCCTTGAGGCTTCATGGTGGGACACACAACATGTAATTCCTTCAAGTGTTTGTGGAGATCCTCACCTGCAAGACCATTAAACTTTGGAAGCAAGTGTATTAAACCAAATTTAAGTTCAAATGGTACAGTAACTTCAACATATGTGATACACAATGCATTATACTTGACCTTAAATGCAGCAAGTTGTCTTAAGGTTTTATTATTTGCATAAGCCATGTCGTGTAGCAAGTTGTCACTTTCACTATCTGACTCTGACTCATTAGCACTAGCAACTCTATTAAGTCTATGACGTAAATGAAATATCCTATTTATTTCAGGTTCATGAGAATGTAGATTTACAAAACTAGCCCTAGTCATGCATCATCATAACAATGCAATGCAAAATCACAATTCTGAAAATTCCAACAATGTCCCTATTGCTAAAATTGAAGTGAAAAATCAAATACCATATCAAATAAAATCCAAAAAATATAAAAATACCACAAAAAATTTCTAAAATTCAAATAAAAGGAACGCAAATTATTTGGAATTTTTGGAGAATATAAAAAATTCAAAATAATTCAAAAAATGGTCTAAACGAAGGAATTTAGGATTTTGACCATTGTGTCCCAGAATAAGTCCCTTAAATGGGACTCCTATTCCTTGATTTTTTTTCTGATTTTCTGGCAAAATTTCGGGGCAATCCTCGGCAGTCGCCTGAAAACCTGAATTTTTTTACTAGCAATGTGCCTACGAGCTAGCACAAGCCTATCCGACCTATAGAGCAACAAAACACGAAGAAACAATTGTTAGAATGGTTAGTAATACTCTAAAACTGGTTAATATTGTAATCAGAGAGTCATCGGCAACAACGTCAATTTGATCCGTTGTCGACACGAATTAAATACAATTGATAAAATGTAAAAAGAGGTAATAACTTGAGTCGTTTCGCAAGGACTTCTGATATAATAATATTAACCGAATTGAAAGTTGAAAATAGAAAGGTTTTTTTTCTTAAATTTGTTTTAACAGATGAACAAAACGATTAATCCATTGATTCGAGTTTTAGACCTATCACAAATTCTATCAATGAGTTTAATTTATAATTCGTGATTCTATTCTTATTTGACTATAGAATTGATCAAACAAGCGTAATCAATCCTTTGTGAATTCAGTTTCTTTGACATGATTAAGCATCACAATCATCAAAATAATACAATTAACGATCAAGCGTCACAAAATTATAATTCAATTAAATTAGAAACCGAAACCAAATTATGTCAAATGAATTTAATCAATCCTATTGAAATTTAATTAAAGTAATCAGAATATCAATATAATCAAATAAACAGAGATAGAATCATGAACCGAAATTGACAGTGTAACCTGAATCTCATGGTGTTAATGAAATTTTGAACTCGTGGATCAATCTTATAAAATTAGCCTTCCATGAAATTAAAATAAAAACTATTTATTGCTTGTAGTAATCTGAATCCTAAAATTTCATCCCTAGAAAAGAAAGAAAACTCCCAATATATAGTACTTGATTTTGGGCTTTAGGGTTTAAAAACAAGGGGCTCGCTATTTAAAATTATTACAATAGTGTAGATTACAAAATTTGCAATTTAGGCCCAGTAAAGTTCGGTATTGGGCTTTTATTCCAACATAAAGTTTGTAGCTCTGATGTTTAGCTTTCCAACATCTGCTTGTGTGCACCAATCCGATATCCAGATCTCAAGTTATGGCCGACAGAGTGAGAAAGGTTCAAAATGCAAATAATAAAATTATAATTCAATTTCGTCTCAAAGTTTAGAAACAAGCTAAAAATATTATCCTAAGCTATAAAGAACTTTTAAAATACCAAACTAAAAAGCTAGAAACATGTGCTCAAATGCTATGATCATCAACCCAATCAGCAAGCAATTCAATTTGAAAAATAGAATGCTCTTCCATGGGGTGTTTCATAGCATCAAATATGTTAAATTTTACAATGCTATCGCCAAATTCCATGGATAGAGTTCCAGCATGCACATCAATTTTTGTTTTAGCATTTTTCTTGAATGGTTTGCCTAAGATGATAGGTGCCCTGTTGGACTTATTCTCTCCCTCTCCCTGTTGGACTTATTCAATCAAGTTCAATACAGTTCTGAACCAGTTTGAAATTGGTTTATAAATATAAACAATTTTAATGATTTCAAGAAGTTTTAAGTTAAAATTGGTTGTTTATTTACTGAGATGTTTTATGTTGTCATATTTTTTTAAAATACTACCAATTTTAAGTTTCTACATTTGTTTTATCTTTACTCAACTGTACATGTGAAAATTCTCAAGTTATGTTGTATAGAAGTCTTATACTCAAAATATTGGAATTTAAATTTGTCATTTCTATGACAGAGTTAGAACGAAAAAAATACCAAATAACAAAATCATTTTTTTATTTTTCTAACAATATTTTGACAATAAATTGAGATCTAACAACATAAAAAAAGAGTATGACTAATCTGATTTTACGGTAGATAATAACATATATTAATATGTATTAAAATGATTTTAAGATTTTTAACAATAAATATAATTTATGAACTTTGTTTGTAGGATGACCTTCACTATGGATTTTTGATACTAAATATATGAATTAGTTGCAATTACCTTCCGCAATTTTATTTGTAGTATGATTTTCACTATGGTTTTTTTTTTTACGGATACTATTCTACATCTTCAAACAATCTCTATAATTAGTGTTTTATTAAAAACAAAACTGAAACTCCAATATTTATTTTAATGTTGTATTTTGCTTAATAACTCTTATTATTGACTTGCACTATTGTGGCTCCTCCAATTCATAATTTGTAATAGTTTAAATAGTCAATTATGCAATTAACTTTGATTTGACAGCCTTATGCTATTAACTTTTATATCGCAGTTTCGCCACTACCACGAGAAAACATTCGGCATACGTAAGTTTTTCACAGCCCCACATTATCAAAAGGAAATCTCTTTGCATCCAAATTATTTTTAAAGAAGTAGATATAGTTGGAAAATTCTTTTCTTTTTTTTTTTGTTTGCACAAATAGCTTTTGAGTAAGTGGTATTTTGTAACATATTATACTTATTTGTTTATTTTTCTCAAAACCTTGATTGTTCTTAGTTAGAGTATTGTTTTTGCAGACATATTTGATCTCATCTACGATATCAAAGTATATTGGCTCCTCAAAAGACAAAGAAGATAGTCCATATTTAACTTTATATGAGTGTTATTATTGTGTATTCGGGTGAAAACTATTTATCATTTATAGATAAAAGAATAATGTTTAATATTTAGATTCAAAATTTGTTGTTTATTTACGGAGATGTTTTATGTTGTCAAATTTTTTAAAAGTACTACCAATTTTAAGTTTTTACATTTGTTTTACCTTTACCCAACCATACATGTGAAAATTCTCAAGTCATGTTGAATAGAAGTCTCATACTCAAAATATTTGAATTTAGATTTGTCATTTCTTTGACAAGATTAGAATGAAATGAATACTAAATAACAAAATAATTTTTATATTTTTCTAACAATATTTCGACAATAAATTTTGATCTGACAACACAAAAAAAGAGCATGACTAATCTGATTTTATGGTAGATAATTACATATTTTAATATTTATTAAAATACTATTAAGATTTTTAACACTAAATTTAATTTATGAATTTTGTTTGTAGTATGATCTTCACTATAGATTTCTAATACTAAATATATGAATTAGTTACAATTACGCTTTGCAAAATATTTTACATATTCTTAAATGTGTGTTTGTTAACTCATATATAATAATTACTCAAATAAACTCAATTGGAAAAAATACTGTAAAAACAAAATGAATAAATTATCTAATTTTTGAAATTTTAAAATCTTATTCACAATAATACTAATATGTTAAAGTTTATATATCCCGCGCAATGCGCAGGTTATATTCTAGTAGAATTATAGTTTACAATTGTTTGAAACTGATTAATAAGGTAGAATTATAATTCTTTATTAAAAACAAAATTGAAACTCCAATAATTACTTTGTCATTATATTTTGCTCAATAATTACTGTTTTTACACGCATTATGCAATTAACTTTTGTATCGCCGGTTCGCGCCACTGTCACGAGAAAAAATTATGCATACGTAAGTTTTCACAACCACACTTTATTAACTCTAAAGGAAATCATGGATGCCTTTGGTTTCTGTTTGTCTGTTTCGTTTTTAGAAATTTTTACTATTTTCTAAAACATAAAAAAAAAACTTATATAATTGAATGAAAAAAAATGGATTGATGGTAATAAAAATTATTATAATGGTCATCATTTGAATGAAAAGAAACCGAAAAGAAATGAATCAATGGTAATAAAATTCAGTATAATGATGATCAATTGAATGAAAAGAAACTGATAAGAAATGACTCAATGGTAATAATAATCAATATAATGGGGGGAGCACTATTGAGAACACTGTTAAGAGCACAAAAAATAAAAGAAAGAAGAGAGAATAATAGGCAAAAGAAGAGGAGAAAATCTAATCTAGCAAAAACCAATTCAGTAGTAAGGTATCACTTTCTTATTGATCGTTTTAAAAAATATTCTTTTTTTTCTTTTTTCTTTTTCTGTTTTTGCAAAAATAAACTCATGTGTTAATCTTTCATTTCTCTAAAGTTGTCTGTTCCTAAAATGTTTTCTTTTCAACACAAAATACTAAAAAAAAATATCACTAATTGATGTTTATAAACCAATTACCAAGAAAACAAATTTCAGAAAACTCATATCACGTCTTTAACAAATAACTCAAAAAAATAATCATAACAACGAATAAATAGTTTTTCCATTAGGATTAGAATTAATGGTCGTTGTCGCCAGATGAAATTCATCTACGCTCGCTGCGCCACATCACTCACTCCCAATCATTTCTGGCTTTTGTGTAACAATAGATCTGACAACGCACGAGCAAATCCTTTAATATACTATTTTACTATCGCATCCATCTGTTTCGTTCACATACCACTGCGTTACTTTGTTTTCTAACAAAAATCAATTTGTCTTTAATTTAAAACAAAAAAATAAATAAAAAGATACAATCTGTGAACAGACATCTCACCTCTTTTTATGGTTATTGTTGTTGTTGTTGTTGTTCTTATTATTATTATTATTATTATTATTATTATTATTATTATTATTATTATTATTATTATTATTATTATTATTATTATTACTATTATTATTATTATTATTATTATTATTACTACTACTACTACTACTACTACTACCACCACCACATTGACGTTACGTTGTTTTCTAACTAAAATCAATTTTTCTTTATTTTAAAACAAAAATAAAAGATATGATCCGCGAACAAACATCTCACCTCTTTTTTTTGTTATTATTATTATTATTATTATTATTATTATTATTATTATTATTATTATTATTATTATTATTATTATTATGTTTTTTTATTTTTGGATACGTATGTAAATAAAAAATAATTAAAATAGAGTAATAATAAAAATCGGCCAACACATAAATATTTTCCATCGAATAACTACGTCTGTTTTGATTTCCTTATTGTACTAAGGGATATGTAGGAGCAAGGTCTTTCCCTTGTCAAACAAAATGAATAAAAAAATATATTTTTTCCTTCTTTTATGAATGTAAGTAATTTATTTTAATTTTTTATTATTCTTTTAGGGGTAAAATAAGTAACTAAATAAATAAATAATTTATGTATAATTAATTATAGTGTAACAGTTTTAACGAACGATGTAGGGTAATATTAATCTCTGTGTTCGTAATTAATCCCCAAATCCATTTTGTTGTGTAATAATTTTATTTTTGGTTTTATCAAATTTTTCCTTTTAAAATAAAATAAAATTGGTGTCAACTCCTTTTTCGCAGACAAACGGGACGCGACAGCTGACGACTTCACTGGGGACTTTTGAGAGTCAAGCCCAATCTAATTAATTATATTATTATTTTATTTATATTACCCCTATTATTTTATTTATTTTGCTATAATGTGAATATAATTATATGTGTCTTGTTAATTTATTTTCATTGTGATGAATTATTTTATTTACTTTTCTATACACCCTAACACAATTCACACACTTATGAGTGGGCTTAATACCCGGACTGAGTGTAACCTAAGATAAGTTAGAGACTGTGTAATGATAATCTTCAGGATGTATATCATGTTTGGTGGCAACTCCTTTTTTGCAGATAAATTGGACGCGACAATTTTTTTGAAAAAATATGGTAAGGTAGTTTTTTTTTTTTTTTTTGCTAAGAATGTGATTTTTGAAAAGATTTAAAAACAAAAAATTATCTGGGTAAACCAGGATTCAACCCAACCCAAAACAAAAATAAGCATTTTGATCCAAATAGACCCAATAAGGTAAATGACAATTTATATTTGAGACCCAAATTGAAATCCCCTATGCGGTTTGAATATTGATTTTGATCAAATATGGCCCAAACAGACCCATGTACATCCCTAGATTTAAAGTAGTTGAACACGCCCGTAATTGATAAAATATATATCTTCCAAGTAGAAAGTTTACTTTTAATACGATCAATCATATGCTGCAAATAACTAGTCTTAGGTATCCTGCGGAATAATGGGACACCCAAACAAGTAAATAGAAGCGATCCAGATTAGAAGCCCATAAAAGAACTAATATCCTCAATTCATCTAGTAGATATTGAACATGCAAATAATTTATACTAGCTTAAGGTAAAATGTTGGAGCAGCGACGTATTCACGAAACAACTACGTGAGGAACTCTAAGTTACATTGTGTGCCCTTGAAAAGCACCATAATAATATCTTCATATAGAATATGGGAAGGAGTGATAAATTTCCAAGGTCCAACCATACGTTTCAAGGTCCATGAATAAACCAACAAGGTGATACTCATACTAAGAACATCTTTTGCTAAGCTAAACGAAAGAGGAGACAAAGGAACTCCTTGTTGTACCCCACACTTATAAGCAAAGTATCTGATAGGATATCTATTTACCAAAATGAAAAGCATTACTGACTTTAAAATTGCATGAATTCAATTACAAAAGATAGAACCAATGATTTTGTTTGGACAAAGGCATAAGCATCATAACTAATAGTATCCTAAAACTGTTGAAAGAAAGAACCAATGAATTTGTTAGCACCAGGAGCACCTGAGACATTCATAGAAAAGACAATTGACTTCACCTCATCCAAATAAGGGATGGGAAATAGTAGAGAGTTATCGTCATCAAAAACCAACTAACAAATAACTCAAGAAACTAACCCTGGACTAGAACAAAGATTATCTAGAACATATAATTGTTGATAAAATTGGAGAAAATAAGCTTTAATATCTGCTTGAATTGAAATAATATCGACCCCCGATTTAAGAACATACATTTGCTTAGTGGCATAACAATTATGGAAACATTATGAAACCATCATTTCTATCGCCTTGCGTAAACCAACTCTAGCCTTATCACCGCAATATTCTTCCTAAAAAATAAGCCACGTTGAAAGATTTTTCAGAGCAATTAGTTCACGCTCATGTAGATCTTCTGAGTAAGTGACCTTGTCTATATGTTGTTGAAGAGAATCCAATTCATAGTAAGCGGTAGCTACCATTTTATGTACATCACCAAAAATCTCATTTTTCCATATTTTAAAAGCATTTTTCATGAGCTTCAACTTTTGAGAAAGAATCACCATGGGGCAACCATGAACAACCATGACAAAAGGGGGAGAATGTATTTTTTTAGGAAATATATTTGAGGGAACTATTTTTTACTCTATCAGAATATCCTTCATCTTATGAATTAAATATGCATACTCAAAGGGGGAGTAGAGGGAGCTTTGCTGAAATGGTTTATTTAAAATAAAAAATTGTTCAAAAAATGGATGTTTGTTAACATAAAAAATTGGGAGGTTGTTGGAACCAAGTTTATTTGAAGAACCAAAATCGTACTTGTTTTGACGATACCAAAATCTGGTTGTGTGAATAATTTAATGCACTATTGTTTCAATTAAACGTGTATTTCCTATAGCAAGTGAATTTGTAGAATATTATGTTATATCCTCTGGTGATCGGCTATATCCCCTGTTGATCGGACCAAGACAAAGGAAACCAAGACAATGCTTCTACTCTACATTATAAGTCAGGTAACACACGCCTCTGGTGGTGACTCTATTGTTGCAAGCTTCGGTTGACTCTGAAAATCCAAGCAAGCATTGGTTGACTATGGTGATGCAGGCGATATTCTATTTTGGTTGCCTCTATTGGATACAACCATGTTTTATGTCGACAATATTTTTCTCTGATAAGCATGACCAACAAGTGAATAATTTATTGCACTATTGTTTCAATTAAACGTGCAGTTCCTATAGCAAGTGAATTTGTAGAATATCATGTTATATCCTATATTGATCGGCTATATCCCCTGTTGATCGGACCAAGACAAATGAAACCAAGACAATGTTTCTACTCTATATTATAATTCTGGTAACGCGCGCCTTTGGTGGTGACTCTATTGTTCCAAGCTTCGGTTGACTCTGAAAATCCAAGAAAGCATTGGTTGACTATGGTGATGTATTCTGTTTTAGTTGCCTCTGTTGGATACAACCATGTTTTATGTCGACAATCTTTGTCTCTGATAAGCGTGACCATCAAGTAATCACCTCTATCTTTGACAATCACACCAAGCGTTTGAATTGCCTGACTTTGATTTATTATATATCCTCTAGATAAAGTCAACACTCTGAAGAAAAGTCAATGCTTTAAAGAAAAATCAACACTATGAAGAAGTCAACGCTATGAAGAAGTCATATGCCCTAATAATAGTCAATAGCATGATAAAGTCATTGCTCCAAGAAGACAAAGCTCTGCGTATCCTCTACTAATCACACTGAATATGTTTTTTTTTTTTTTTCTAATGAAGGTCTATGAGACATGCTCTGATTATGTATCCTCTTATTAACTCATCATATGCTACTTTTCATGTCAAGATATGGAGAATCACTAATACAAATTTGTGCAATCGTGTCAAATGGCCAAAAATCCTAAAAATATCTATATAAGGATGTGCTTCCTCCTTGAAGAAGACATCAAACTACAAAATACAACAACTACTGCAAAATCCACCTGCTCTGCATAATTAATTTATTCTAAGTGCTAAAATGATGAGATTACTTGTAAACATCTTCTAGAGAAGAGTTATTTAGAACCCGTTTATAACCATGCCCGATAGTGGTTGTTTTCCTCAATGGCTTGACGATACTAAGTTGGAAGTTGAGAAGACATTGATTGAACATTGTAACCTAGCCCGATAGTGGTTGCCTTTCCTCAACAACTATACGGTACTAAGATAGACGTGAGAAGATGGAACACAAATCATTGTGACTAGGAATGTGTTCAAGTTAAAGTTCAAATTCATTGGTGATGTAATGAATTAATTGCTTTATGTAGAAGGGACTGAACGTAGCTAACACATTGGTGATAAACCAGATAAATCGTTGTGTTCTTTACATTATGTTCTTACTTAATTGCTTAGGTCTCTTTGCTTTAGTTCAGCCACGTGAAAAAGATTTAAAACATATAACACATTTCAAATCCCTCTTTTCTTTTAATTCTTGTCCTTTCATAAGAAGTTTGCGAGCCACATTGAGTATGTGATTTATTTAATGAATCGTGCTTTTGCCAGCTTTCGGGATTCCTCTTGAACTGCAACTTTATTTTCTCACGCTAGGATTAAATATGTAACATCCTCTCAATCAGAGTCAGAATCTTCGAAACATACTTAGTGTCAAATTAGACATAAACTAGGATTGATGTAAATCAGCACCATAGTGGCACAACCCTGTCATCCTCAAAGAGATACCTGAAAAGGTACAACGACCCTCATGAATCTCAATAATATGATGCCAATATGTTGTAGAAAGGTTATGAGAATGATAACCTAGAGAGGCGAGAGAAAATTACTAAAAGCCTGAAGAGGCAGAGTTAAGAATACGTGTAAAATTATTTATTGATAATAGTGAATTAAGCCATCGACTGTACTGAGGCAAAATATCTCTGTAAGGGGAGGACTAGAGGTAGCAACAGTTTGTTGTGAACTAGCATAAAATATATGTGTTTCCTTTATTCCCATTGTACCTCTCAAATGTTAGGTCTTTGTGATTCAATCTTACCTCTTATAATTCTCTTCTAATAGTAAGTTGAATGTTGTGACCCATCCATTCTTGTGTTTTCTAGCATCTTTATATTGGCCATGCCACATAAGATCCTATGGCCTCTCTCACCAACCTTGCATCTCCAACTTCATCGGATATAGGCAATGGAGCATCCAATTCTAAAGCAACTTCAATCGAGACTCTTGCATAGCCAACAGAGACTGGTTTTATGGTGTAGTACCCAAAATGTTGTACATATTTCCTTTACCAACCACACAATAAGTAAGAGACGACAAATAGAGTACACAAGACGAGATACCCATAAATCAATAATTAATATAAAGCTATTAATGAACTTTTTCGTTACATGATCATCAACTAGATAAATAGAATGCAATACATTAATTCATTAATTAATTACCTCAGGAAGGTTATTCAAAATAATAAGAGTGGAGCTAACTTTGTCGCTAGGGGTATGCATATTTTAAGGACAACTTTTTGACAAATTTGTATCGTTATCCTTCTTTCACAAGTAACGAAGTTCGACCATTAGATCTTGTATCATAACCAATTATTCCGCATTACTTGGATATTTGTCCTTTTGATGTTAATTGTTGAAGAATCGAGAGAAATTAGATTTTATTCTCTTTTATTTTATATTATTATGTTTATTTTTATTCTGTCATTATTACTCAGTTTTACTATTGTAATTTCTTTTCCTATATAAACAGCTTAAGACTGTAATAATAAAATATGAAAGTATTTTGTCTTTTACTTTCTTCATGGTATCAAGAGCTCTGGTTAGGGTTCTGTAAACCTTTCCACAACCATTAGGGTTTGGCGCTCTAACCAACTGAGCTAAAGCTAATGGCACACAATACCCCATGGAAGGTAGCCCTTATGGGTAGCGGCGACAACGACGATGGTTTGGCAAAAAAATCAGACGTAGTCAACAACCCTAACAATTTAGACAACGCCATAAGTGGCAGCGGCAACGGCCTAAGCAGCCAGAATGGTTCTTCCAACTTTTTTGGCCATGAGGGAACTTCTAATACCCTCAAGGTTAAAATCCATAAACTAAATGGAAATTGATTTTAGACGGTAAGGGAATATATGGTTTCCTAACAGGAGAGGTGCAAATGCCTGCCACAACTGATCCAAAATACAGGTTTTGGAAATCTGAGAACTCTGTTATTATTGCTTGGTTGCTTAGTAATATGGAGTCAACAATAAAAAAACCTTTTATGTTTTTGCCTACTGCCAAGGAAGTTTGGGAGGCTGTCAAAGAAACATATTCTAATATTCAGAATTCTTCTCAAATTTTCGATCTCAAATCACGATTGTGGCATACCAAACAAGGAGATAGAGATGTCACTACCTATTACAATGAGTTGATGACACTATGTCAAAAATTGGATCTCTGCTATGATGATCATTGGAAGTGTTGTGAGGACAGTGTTCTATTTCTTAAGAGCATGAGAACGACCGTGTATTCATGTTTTTGGTTGGGCTTAATAAGCGGCTTGATGAAGTCCGAGGCAGAATATTGGGAAAGATCCCATTGTCATCACTTCGGGAAGCATTCTCAGAAGTTAGAAGAGAAGAGGCGAGACAAGGTGTTATGATGGGTAAGTCGCCTTCTGTTGGTGAGGTTGAAAGCTCAGCCCTAGTCACAAAAAATGAAGACGGGAAGAGCGCTGGCAGAAACCATGGTGCGAACATTGCAAACGTCCAGGGAACACACGTGATACATGTTGGAAGCTCCATGGAAAACCTCTAAATTGGAAGAAAAAAGAATGAAACGAAGGTCATGCGCTCCAAGCTGGTACATCTGATCAAGATAAGCAGTCTCCTTCAAGCCCATCTCCTTTCACCAAGGAACAGTTAGATCAATTGTACAAACTTCTTGAGTCTCAAACTTCTTCTTGCTCTATAGCTTAGAGAGGTAATTTTCCAAATACTGCTCTACTTAGTGTCACTCCCAGCCATACTTGGATTATTGATTCTGGTGCTACTGATCATATGATTGGGGAGTCGAGTCTATTTTCTTCTTATAGCCCTTGTGCAGGTAACCACAAAATTAAAATTGCAGATGGCTCTATTTCAGCCATTGCAGGGAAAGGTTCTGTTATTCTGTCACCTAAGTTAACCTTAAAAGATGTCTTACATGTTCCTAATTAATCATGTAATCTATTATCCATTACTAAATTAACAAATGATATAAATTGTCAAGCTAACTTCTTTCATTCTCATTGCACTTTTAAGGATTTGAGCAAGGGGAAGATGATTGGCAATGCTAAGGAGAGTGGAGGACTCTATTATCTTGACAATGGACTCGACTTTAAAGACCAACAAAAAACAAGTACCTGCTTTGAATCTATTTTTGTTTCTTCTAATAATGATGATATTATGTTATGGCATTTACGGTTAGGACATCCTAGTTTTCCGTATTTGAAACATGTGTTTCCTAAATTATTTTCTAAGAAGGATCCATCTTTATTTCATTGTGAAACTTGTGAATTTGCTAAACATCACCGTTCTTCTTTTTCTACACAACCATATAAACAATCAAAACCGTTTGCAGTTATTCATAGTGATGTTTGGGGTCCTAATAGAATAAACACATTTTCTAATAAAAAATGGTTTATAACTTTTATTGATGATCATACTAGAATTTGTTGGGTTTATTTATTGAAAGAAAAATCGGAAGTTGGACAGGTTGTCAAAAATTTCTTTAAAATGGTGCACACTCAATACCAAACAAATATTCAAGTCTTCAGAAGTGATAATGGTAAAGAATATTTTAATATACTTTTGTCCGATTTTTTTCTTGCAAATGGGGTTGTTCATCAAAGTTCTTGTGTTAATACACCCCAACAAAATGGAATTGCAGAGAGAAAGAATAGGCATCTTCTTGAGGTTGCTAGAGCTTTACTATTTGCAAATAAGGTTCCAAAATATTTGTGGGGTGAAGCTGTTTTAACTGCATCATATTTAATCAATCGAATGCCATCTAAAGTTTTAGATTTTCATACACCTCTTGATGTTTTTCGAAATTATTTTCCATTGACTAGTGTCTCTGCTGATTTGCCACTAAAAGTTTTTGGTTGCACTGCTTTTGTTCATGAACATAAACACCTTGACAAACTCGATCCACGAGCAATAAAATGTGTGTTTATCGGTTACTCTCCAACTCATAAGGGGTATCAGTGTTTTGAACCAAAATCAAAAAGAATTTTTGTAACCATGGATGTTACTTTTGTTGAAAATCAACCATTTTTTAGTGACATTCATCTCCAGGGGGGAAATTTTAAGGAAGATTCATCTTTTACTTTTGAAAACATCATTACTTTAAGTGATATAGTGTTTTCACAAAATTCTGAGACTTATATTGATGCACCAAAAGAAAATGCCCAAGAATCCATATTGAAACTTAATCCACTTATGAATGAGGTTTCGACAGATTCGGGGGCGACAATTTCAAATGAAAATCACAATGATCAAATTCTTGATCACAATAATAATAAAGGACCACCTGAAATGCCACAACATACTGACTCAGATAAAGAGACACAAAGCAAGTTTACTACAATTGACCCTACTTGGAAGGGAAATGTCTTTGAAAGAAGAAACCAAAAAACAGAGAAATGAAGGACCCATTCTCCGACCCTTCCAAGATTCTGAACCAATAGATAAGCCAACACATCATCTTGATACAGGTAAGTTTTCTTCTATTCTTAAGAGTCATGTCGAGTATCCTGATTTAGACCTTCCTATTGCAATTAGAAAACCTATTAGATCATGCACTAAATATCCTTCGTCTAATTATGTGTCATACTCAAAATTGTCTTCTTCATTTGCTGCATTTACCTCTACTGTAGAAATTCCAAAAAATATACACGAGGCTCTAAAAATTCCAAAGTGGAAGGAAGCTGTTCTTGAGGAGATGAGAGCTCTTAAGAAGAGTCAAACTTGGAGAGTCATGACATTACCTACCGGAAAGAATACTGTTGGCTGTAAATGGATATTTACTGTGAAATATAATTCTGATAACACAGTTGAAAGATACAAGGCACGCTTGGTTGCTAAAGAGTTTACTCAGACAGATGGCATTGATTACTCAGAGACTTTTGCTCCCGTTGCCAAATTAAACACTATTAGAGTTCTCTTGTCCTTAGCAGTGAATTTAGATTGGTCTCTTAACCAACTTGATGTAAAGAATGCTTTTCTGAATGGTGATTTGGAGGAGGAAGTATACATGGATAGCCCACCTGGCTTTGAAGATAAATTTGGTTCAAATGTGTGCAAACTTCAAAAATCCCTTTATGGTCTCAAGCAATCTCCAAGGGCTTGGTTTGAAAAATTCACTCAGTTGGTCAAAAGGCAAGGATATATGCAGGGACAATCAGACCATACTATGTTCATGAAGTTCTCTAATGTTGGTAAAATTTCAATTTTAATTGTATATGTAGATGATATTATTCTCACAGGAGATGACATTGTTGAGATGGAAAGATTGAAGAAAAATTTGACTAAAGAATTTGAGATCAAAGATTTAGGCGCGCTTAAATATTTTCTTGGTATGGAAGTTGCTCGCTCAAAGAAGGGAATTGTTGTTTCTCAAAGAAAATACATCCTAGATCTCGTAGAAGAAACTGGGATGAGTGGGTGTAGACCAGCAGATACTCCTATGGAATTAAATACTAAACTTTGGGAGAAAGGCAGTGTTCCTGTTGAGATTGAAAGATACCAGAGGTTAGTCGGCAAACTTATTTATCTAGCCCACACTAGACCTAACATCGCTTTCTCTGTGAGTGTTGTAAGTCAATTCATGCATTCTCCCTATGAAGAACACTTGGAGGCAGTTTATCGAATCTTAAGGTACTTGAAATCCAATCCTGGAAAGGGTTTGTGCTTCAAGAAAACTAATGACAGAGAAGTCTCTATATTTACAGATGCTGATTGGGCATGATCAATTACTGATAGAAAATCCACCACTGGATATTGTGCCTATGTTTGGGGAAATTTAGTTACTTGGAGAAGTAAGAAACAAGGGGTTGTTGCTCGAAGCAATGCAGAAGCTGAATTCAGAGCAATGGCTCAAGGAATCTGTGAACTTTTATGGATTCGTAAACTCTTGGACGAACTGAAAATGAAAGTTACCCCACCCTTAAAATTGTTATGTGATAGCAAAGCAACAATAAGTATAGCTCACAACCCTGTACAACATGATAGAACTAAGCATATTGAGATTGACTGCCATTTCATAAAAGAAAAAATTGATGCTGAAGTTATATGTCTGCCATTTGTGACTTCCAATCAGCAAACTGCTGATATCTTGACAAAAAGTTTGGCAAGACCCAATTTTGAGCGACTTAGAGCCAAGTTGGGCATGATAGATATCTATGCACCAACTTGAGGGGGGGTGTTGAAGAATCGAGAGAAATTAGATTTTATTCTCTTTTATTTTATATTATTATGTTTATTTTTATTCTGTCATTATTACTCAGTTTTACTATTGTAATTTCTTTTCCTATATAAACAGCTTAGGGCTGTAATAATCTTTTGGACTGGCTCCAAAGGCATTACCCTTCACACGACCAGAATACTCAAGAACATTTAATGCTTTATTGATTATGTCCCTACAATGAACAGTGTCTTGTGTCATTCCATGAGATAAAGTCTCCAAATTAACATATATTAATATGAAAAAGATAAGTTTATCATGAACATTTTCACAAGACATTAACAAATAAATAAATAGTGTTATAGTTGGGGTTATTATATGCTTACACATTGTTCATATACTTGAAGAACACATTTTTTATAAAGCTTTTCCAGTAAGATTAATTTTTATACAAGTGTGTCTTATGATATATTTATTCGTACAATATATAGTTTGGTATGACTGTTACTTATTTATACATAACTTATTAATTAGTTGATATGATTGTTCTTGACATATACTTATTAATTAGTTTGATATGAATGTTATTTATTTATATAGAACGTAAGAAATATGAATCATGAGAGAGCATTATCTTTATATATTGTGGAAAGTTGCTCATAAAGATAAAAAATAACATTCATATCAAACTAATTAATAAGTATATGTCAACAACAATCATATCAACTAATTAATAAGTTATGTATAAATAAGTAACAGTCATACCAAACTATATATTGTACGAATAAATATATCATAAGACACACTTGTATAAAAATTAATCTTACTTGAAAAGCTTTGCTTTTCCGTTTTTCTCTAAAATTTGTCCATTCGTCCAACCATATCAGATTTTCATAAAGTTTTGGAAGATCATTAAAATTTATTTCGGCATCATTAAGATACTTTTTTGTCAATAGAGTTCGAAAACCTCTATGCAATTTTTCAACAACCATATAAGTATATGTTTTTTCGTATATTGTCAACTATGAAAGATCTCTGCAAAAAAATAACAAATACAAAATGTTTGAATAAAGCCAACAACAGAAAACAACAAATAATTACAACAAACAAAATTAATACTTGTATATCTTCTTAAATAAGATTTTAAACGGCTTCCAATGCTTTATTCCTCCAATTATCATAAGTAATTGTAATATGTTGATGAGTCATGACACCAATGTAGCTTACTAGCATTAAACCATTAGGCTGAATCAGTTGACCATGTGCATTCCAAGCAACCTTATTATAATCTTAAAGTAAGTAGGTGTGTATAAAACAGACAACATAATCGACTTTTAAATAAACTATTGAACTACCTCAAATTGTATTCCTTTATCTCTTGCACGAACAATTTTTTGCATGATAGTTAACTCTCATTTAATCTCATTTTCCTCTTTTTGTATAAATTCATTTAGTTGATTAGAAGAAGACTCATTACCATCAGCATCAGAATACACCATTTATCTACAACAACAAAAAATATATGTTAAAATAATATGAAACTAAAAATACAACTATTAAACTAAAAATATTGTTCAATAAAATCAACAAAAGTGAAAATAAAATGGGTCACAAATAACTGATATGTTCAAAAATTACAAAGCAAGTATAGATGACCGCGACCAATGTTTAGGTTGGTATATTTGTTTCCTCTATCAAAATACGATTTGTTTGTCCCTTAATTATGTGGAATGATGAATTGATCTAAATTCCCTCATCATGATTTTCTCTAACATATAAATCATCTTATGTAGTTTGACCAGTTTTAAGTGATTGTGATGTTGTTAAAATAAGATCATCCTCAATATCAACATGGTCACTATCAATATCATCTTCATATTTATTGTTATCATCACTTATTATATTGACCAATTTATATTAGCACGATCATTGACATACACCACTTGTTTAGCTTAAGATGCTTAAATAAAAGGGTCATCATTATACCTCGACTCTATTAAGATCCATCTGCAAAAAATATCACTCATCAGTTTGAACATCATTTTTATTTTGAATCCACTTGCACCCAAAGACACCAACTTGAAACATTGTATAATCTAACTCCCAAATTTTTTAGATGACCCCAAATTATGATAAATTTTCATATTTGGGGTCTCTATCCTTGGAACTTGCATAATACTTCTATCATCTTGCTTTTTTGTATAAAATGTGTAGCCGTTATTTGCATACCCGAGGTAAGAAAATACTTGTAAACTTGGATCATATGCTAACCATTTCAATATTTTAGAAATTGAAGAAACATCTATAGACACCATTGAAAAATTTTCATTTTTGAACCATTTTATAAAACTTCGATTATGTTCTCGTGCTATCAAATTTTTATTTTTATTCGGGTTCAAACTCCTTAGATACTCCTTGTGTATTTCCATATACTAATAAACATATAAATGTGCTTGTTCCCATTCTCTCCTTGATATGGTCACTATTACATTTTCAATTATCCATTTCCCTGTTATTCTTTCCAAATTATGAGACTTCGAAAGTCCAATAGGTTCAACACTAGACATATATTCAATATAAAATTCATCAGTTTCTTCTACAATGTATCGTTCAACAATGCAACCAACTGGTCGACTTCGACTTACCACATAGCCATTCAATATTTTCACTTTACTGCAAATCACCATAAAGAAGAAACATAATGGAACGTATATCTATTGGTAGTCAATGTCCATCACAACATGACAACCATGAGACTTTAAACTCCTTACTTTAAGGTCTTTAATTGATACCAAGTTTCTAATATTTGAAGAGTACCATTTTGGAATTCTAACTTCATGAAGAAACTTACAGAAAAATATTTTCTCCACTCGAGATAGAGTATGAGCCATTGGTGGCAGATATGTTCGTTTTCCTTTTTTCACAGGTCTTAATTCACTTCTTATTCCCATTCTTATCAAGTGAAATCTTTAATTTATGTTGTCCTTAGACTTTCTAGGTACATTCAGTGATGTACTAATAACACTATCAAATGCATTTTTTTCAATATGCATCACTTCTACAAAATGTCTTACATATAATGATTTCTAATATGATTTCAAAAAAAAAAATGACTTCTTCTTCTTCACCTTCATTTTACAAATATTGGATGACCCGTCAATGACAGAAGAGCTCTTATTTCTTCTGACGTTTAATGTTATATCTTGATAGATTGTCGTATGTTGAAAAATGATTAATAGTGCCAAACTACATTGCCCTAAAGTTAAAATGTTCTTTCCTATGTCCATCATATATATCCACACTTGTCTCCCACATATGCTTTAAATAATCAATTAAAGGTGCCAAATGTACGTCTATATCATTCCCTGGTTGTTTGGGCCCATAAATTAACACAGACAACATCATGAACTTGGGCTTCATACGTAGCCATGGAGATAGGTTATAAATTGCTAAAATCACAAGTCATGTGTTGTGTGAGATACTTTGAAGACCATGTAGGTTTATTCTATAAGTAGACAGTACCAAGGATAGATTTCTTGTTTCTTTCCCAAAATCAAGATAATCATGATTAACTTTCGTCCACTTTGGAGAATCTGCAGGTTGCAGAAGCATGCCATGTGAAATGTTTTGCATCTTATTCACTACGAAACATGCGCCTAAACCTAGGTATTCTAGAAAATACCATACGAATTATGCAAGAATCAATTGTTTCTTATAACGATAGGTGTTACATTTAGGACACTCCTTTAATGATGCATATTTATTTCGAAACAAAATGCAATCGTTAGGACAAACATGAATCATATCATAACTCATGCCAATAGAGCACATTATTCATTTGGCCTCGTAAGTTTGATTAGGAAGAACATTATCCTCTGACAACATATCCAAATATTTGTTTTGATAAAAATTTTATAGTAGAGTTGACATGCAATGACAAACAATAACATAAAAATAATTATTATAGTAGAGTTGACGTGCAAACAACAATCCAAATATTTGTTCTAATAAATTTTTTACAGACTTACAAAATTAAGATGAGATGTTTAATGTCTAAATTGTGATGAAAGTAGAGTTGTTATCTTACTTCAAAGTAGTAAAAGTAGTCAAGATTAACCAATGTAAATAATGAAACATATTTTTTTATAAAGGCTATGAAGACTTACAATCATGAGAATGTGCTAATTGTCAGTTTCTGTGTTTTTCGTTTGCATTTGCGTTTCACGGTGGAGGTTTGCATATTTGCGTTTTTGGTGGTGGTTTGTGTTTTTCTATTTATCTTGTTTTTAGCTGATGAGCAAGGAAGATGAAGGGTTTCACTAGAATAATAATAAATAAGGGGTTTGTCTTAGAAAGATTTCAGATGAAAAATTGTCTTAGAAAGGTTTCGAATGAAAAATTGTTCACCAAGTGTAGCACCCATTGTGAAGGGTGATATGTTCAATTTGAACCAATACCCAAAGAATGTTTTTGAAAGGGAACAAATGTTTTACATTCCATATGATTTTATTGTTGGAAGCCTAGTGTATGCTCAAGTATGCACAAGACTAGACTTTGCATTTGCAATTGGGATCCAAGGTAGAATTCAAAGTAATTCAGGTGTAGAACACTGGAATATTGCAAATAAAGTGATAAGGTACCTATAAGGAACCAAATATTACAAGCTTATGTATAGACGAGCTAAAAATTTGGAGGTCAATGGTTTATCTGATTCAGACTTTGCTGGTTGCATTGATTCAAGAAAATTAACATTTCAGTTACATTTTTCATGTTAGTCGGTAGAGCTGTTTCTTCGGAAAATCCAAAGCAAACCTTGATCGCTACTTCCACAATGGAAGTTGAGTTTATATCTTGTTTTGAGGCTATATCACATGGTGTAAGGATGAAAAGTTTCATTTATGGGTTGAAAACTGTGAATTCAATTCAAGACCACTAAAGATGTATTGTGACAGTTTAGGTACAACATTTATGACTAAGGAAAAATAAAAGTGGAAGTTGGAGCAAGCATATAAACATTAAGTACTTAGCCATGAGAGAGCGTGTCAAAGATTAAACGATTTTTATTGAGCATATTTGCACTAAATTAATGATTGTTGATCTATTAACTAAAGACATGCCTCCGTGAAAATTTAAGGATCATGTAGATATGATATGACTTGGTTCCTCTATCTGATTTTCGTTCAGAGATCAAGTTCAGTTTAAATAACTCTATGTATGATATTTTATTATATGTTGATTTACTTTTGTGTATACATTTGATTATTGATAAATATCTTATAAGTTTGGAACTTGAATAAACATAGATGTTATAAGCTTATTCATTAAGCTTTATGTTTGTTTTAGATGTATGGTATATTGCAATACATAGAAGATACTATTCAGTAATAGAAGACATATCTCTACAATCCATGTGGTTTGTTTCTTATTATTGTGAGTGATAGAATGTATAGACCATGTGGGAGAATGTTGGCGATTTTTTCTCTCGTGTGAACAATTTGGAAAATGGTGGTTATTATCCACTACTATATTGTAATGGTAACTGCCTTATATTGTCTTCCATTCTTACCCTCTAATGTTTGTAACTGCACTAGGTAGTTTCTCATCCCTATTTTTTAAATCTTCTTTTACTTCTTCTGAAAGAGTGATCAACTGGCAAGAATTGACGATGACAATCAAACCAAAAATTATTCTCGTGATATTTCAAGTTGAAAGCTTTTGTGTCTTCCATACAATGAGGACATGTCAACTTAACTTGTGTTCCCCATCCAAATAACATACCATAGGCTGGAAAATTATTAGTTGTCCACATCAAGCATGCTTTCATGATGAAGTTTTGTTTTGTGGATATATCATAGGACAAAATATCATTGGACCACAATCATTGCAGATCATCAATCAATGGTTGCAAGTAGACATCTATATTTTGTTTGGGATTAGAATTTCCAGGTATGAGACAAGTCAAAAATAAGTATGGTTTGATCATGCACATTTCAAGGAGAAGATTGTATGGTGTGACTATAACTGGCCAACATGAGTATAGAGAAGCAAACGCTTGAATGTAAGGAGTAAATCCATCTGCACATAGACCCAACATTACATTTTTGGGGTCACTAGCAAAGTCAGGATATACATCATCGAAGTGTTTCCACCATTTTCCATTAGACGATGGCGAAAGACGTTTGAACTCTCTTTATTCTCATGATGCCATCCCATTTCAGCTGCAGACTCAGTTGATGCATACAAACTTTGTAATCTAGGAATGATAGGGAAATACAACATTTTTTGTTGTTGGAATATCTTTGTACTTTCCCATACCAGTCCTATGTGGAATGAACCTAGGAGAATGACAATTTTCACTCGGATAACTTGCTATCATCCTTGTAATATAACATACATCATTTCTTACAACAATCAATCTTTTCAACCTTCAGCCCTAACTTCGACACCAATTGTGTTGCTTGATAATAGTTATCGGACAAGAATTTTTGCACTAGACATACAATTTTAAGCATTTGTGCAACAAAATCTATACCTTTATGTGGAACATGCCAATTAGACCTAATTTCCAGAAGTTGAACATATATTGATAATATTGATTGGGTAGCCCCCTCATAGATGGGCTTGTTGGTGGATATCAACTTGTCATAAAACCGTTTTGCATCTTGGTTAGGCAACTCATCCTCAAAAAATGCCTTATTTCCCATGTTAGTATTCATATCAAGGACATCTCAATAAGGCCTAAAAGCATCAAATACCATTTGATCCATTGCATTAGATTGGTCTTCATGATGCACATTACAAAATATTTAACACCACTAACATACTCCATTTTCAAAATATTAAACACCACTAACATACTCATTTTTCAATTCGCGTCTATTTGCATCTACCCTATTGTACATCCAAGTAAGATCTGTAACACCCCGATTTTCAATACGAGGGTATATATTTTTTTTAAAACAAATTCATAAAAACAGAGAAATAAAGAAGAAAATACTTTTGGATAAATATTGAAGTCGTAACACAACGACAAATAAGTCAACAGAATTTACAAGCAGCGGAATAGTTTTTGAAATACGAATCCAAAGTATTTACACTTCAAAGAGTGGTACATGGACCCCATCATAATAAAATGTCAAACAGACAATATTAGTATAGGTACAGTTTTCCAAATTAAAATAAACGCAACCCAAAAAGAAAGACGTCTAGCCCCTATACATCAACCTAATCTGATCATTCTACCAAAAAACTATACACCCTGAGTGATCTCCACGCGCCCCGTGAGATCCTCCTACATAGCTCCAGTCAAGCATTCCCATCTACATTCCCATCCGTAGGGTACGAACCAGTAGGATCGTCCTGGCTCTCATCTGAGGGCAAAGCCCAGATTTCCACAATAGTTGTAAAGGGTCACCAACCGAAATTAACAGTTACCACATAACATTTAAGTTTTCAATTGCACAAGATAACCTTTCAACCTAGCATGCACCTTAAAAGGATTTTCCATATGCTAAAAGTTTATATCATACTTGTCAATTAAAAATGAAATCAAAATAAAGTTCTCAATCCATCAAGTAATACATAACTAACCAAGACATTGATAAATCAATGAACAATTTGTTATCTAACTCAAAATAAGAATTCCTACTAAGCCAATCGATTGCCAAATCGATTTTGTGAGTTCTGTTGAGTTCCTGTGTGGCCAAATCGATTGCCAAATCGATTTTGTCAGTTTTGCTGAGTTCCTGTCTTTCTGCCAATCGATTTCCTAAAAGGTTTTGAAAAACATATTTATACAATCGATTGGCAAATCGATTATGTCAATTTAGGAAAGTCCCTGTAACTCTTCCAATCGATTGGGAAATTGATTTCCCTGCTTATTCTTCCAAAAATACATAAACTAACTCAATCACATTCACACATAATTCCACATCTTAACACTTAGCAAATCCCACACGATTACCACGACAAATGGAGTTTCGAAATAGCTTTACAACCCATCACACTTACACACAATAAACAATTCATATCACTTAGCAATTTCAACACAATTACCACGACAACTCAAATTCAGAACACTCAATCATAAACTTGAATCAAACACGACTCGCGTGCCAAGCACCCTAATGCAATGCGTATATGCCAAAATGCATGGTCTCGGAATTCCAAACCAAAACCCTCCTCGAAGGGCCGTCTTTCACGGACAAACACCAGTGCAGTCTCTCACGGACAAACACAATTTAGTAAAGGCAGATATTAAAAGATTCCTCGTTTTTAACACTCATTTAACTTAAACGATTTTTCACGACAAACATTAAGCAAACAGAAATATTAAGAGATTCCCCATTCTTAATACTCGTTTAACTTAAACGATTTTCTCAAACACACATTAAGTAAACCGAGATGTTAAAAGATTTCCCATTTTTAATAATCGTTTAACTCTAATGGTTTTCACGCCAACATTAAGTAAACGTAGACATTAAGAGATTCCCCATTCTTAATACTCGTTTAACTCTAATGGTTTTCAAATTCCACACAAAACAACTCGAACCTATTATCAGATCCAATCCACAACTCATACCAAAACACATCAAATCATTTCTCCACATAATCCAACCATACACACAACAAATTTCATCAGTATTAATTAAGAACACGTCAAATACGACGAACACAAATCAACACAATCCACCACTCAAACACAACAAGTTTTATTTACTCAAAATCATACATAATGAGTTTAAATTCATTTTCCACGAAATATTCATCAATATAACCAAAACCTAACTCTAAGATTTTACCCATAAAGCCTTAGATTCATTTTCCCCCAAATCAATACTCAAACCCTAACAAAATTCTTTTCCACACAACCACAGATAAGTCCCTAAATGCAAACTAAAAGTTTGGAAGGAGCCCTTACATTAACGTTAGCTTTAACGTGCGTTTCCGGTACCGCGAGTAAATCCGGTAAAATCTCCGCTCGCGACGTCGCTTCCAACGTTAGTTGGTGGTGAACAACTTTCCCTTCTATCTCTTCGCGAAATGAAGCTTAGATCTAGATGAAACGGGGAGGTTTGTGTTTAACGGTTTTGAAATCCCTAACACCGTTTTTCTTCGTTTTCGAATCAACGAGGAAGTATGAAGTTGAGAAATCCTTGCTTTCTTACCCACTAATCCTTGGGTTTCTATTTTGAAGCCAAAGGAAGAAAAGAAAGCAAAACCAAGAAGAAGAAAAAAGAGGGAGATGGAGGTCACGCGAGCAAAGGAAGAAGAAGGAAAATGTTCTATGTTTTCTTTCAATTTTCCTTTCTTCCTTTTTCCTTCCTTTCTATTTCTTTCCTTTTTCCTTCCTTTCCTTTTCTTTCTATATATATATATTTATATATATTAATTACTTTTAACAAATATCTCCAAATATCTAGATATTTATTAAAATTACCATTTCACCCATAACGCATTAAATTCTTCGTAAAAGATTCACCGCAATTAATTTAATTTATTTATCGACGAGTAATTCTAGACGGCATCAAAATATCTTTTTGATCATATAAACTCCAAAATATTATTAACTTTGGCTAAAAAGCCTCCGACCCAAAATCCAAAATACACAAAAATACATAAAGTATACTTTAAAATTATGGGTCTTACAAGATCCATTTATTATAATAAAAACACTTAACTTGTCAACCACTAAATAAGTTTGAAAAATATAGAGATAATAGAATGTATTAAGAACGGTCCATTTTCTATATTCACCTGTATATTCCACAATAACTCTTTTCTATATTATTCCCATCACTTTTATTTTAACATCATTGCTACTACAATACAATACATCACCCCTTTATTTTTAAACAACAGAACTCAATAAGCATTATTAATTTATTATTCTTTTAATTATTTTCTTTTATTTTTAACAAACTTAACTTAATATAAATTATTTTTTGTTACATAATTAATCTTTCTTAGAAACATAGATTATGAAAATCTAAAAACTCAATTTGTGTGACTTTGTCAAGTTTAATCATGCACAAACCCATAACAACCACAACAACAAAAATCATATCTTGTATGTGACTTTGTTAGATTTTTTTCGAAAAACAACCAAAGATTAAACACAATCAACTACCAAAGGAAAATAAATCAAAATTAACAAATTGTACATTGATTTGAAAGAAACAAGTAAACTAACAACATTTTCAAAAAAGTGTGCCTACCAATTTTATCCTATATATCTTAGTCATATAGAATAAATTCCAAACTCATTCAACTTTATATTGATTACTTTCTACCTAGTAACAATGAGAACAAAAGTTCCAATTTATATCATGGCATCAATTTGTAGCAAGTCATTGAAACAATTGACTACTTAAAAAAAAATTAGTCACAACACTAGAAGAGAACAAAGGTAGAGCAACGCAAAATAAACCCTCAGTAAGTTAATTTTACATTATTTAAGTTTAATTTTTTTTTTTTAAATATGGTTATAAGAATTGATGAGTTAGATGCAATAAAATTGTATACATATGACTGATAATTATCATGTAAAAGTTAAAACCTGCAATCATATCCAAATTGATATGATAGTTATAAAGTATATATTAATAGATTTTCTTCACACAATAATAAAATGAATATCAAAGTCTAATAGAAAAAAGTAAAGGGAGAAATTATTAGTTGAGGTTTTCAAATGGCTAACCAATTTAACTACAATCATTAGCTACAAACAAATCATTCAATTTTAGGTTGCTGCACTTGAACTTGTCAGTTCAATTCATGTTAATTTTGAAATTTGACCAATTAGCATAAGTTACAAGCAGCTAGCAGTAGAGTTTCCTGCAAATGGCATATGCCCTTGTATCCTACTTTGATTTAATACAAAATGTACAAATGTATTGCAAAGAACCTATTCCTAACTCATAGCAGAACAAAATCAATGCTACTGGTTACACAAATATAGAGAAACAAAATAAGGAAGCATGAATACAAATACAGAGAAAAAACTCAGCAAGCATGAATACAAAAGTTTAAGCAATTATCAATTAATAAGTTTAAAAATACATAGATAAACAAAGTCAAATTACACAAAATTTCAAAAAATACAGCAAAACAATCAAAGTAGTAGAGTACCAATCATGATAAGAATAAAATGCATGAACTCGAATTTTCAACACATAACTAGTTTTTCATTTCAAAAGTTTTGGATGGTAAAAGCATGAACTCGTCTCAAAAGGGTATCAAACAAGCAAAATAATGAAGATGAACCAAAATGGTGAAGCGGCGAAAACGGAGGTGGATGAATACATGAGAGGATACAGTAGACGACAGAGGGCGACGAAAGGCGCAGAAACGTGAATAGAGAAGATCAAATAATAGAAAATTGTTGCGCGAAGAGAGAAGAGAGAAGAGAGAAATGTTTTTTCTCTTTGTAGCGGAGGCCATGGGCCATTGCTTCATTTCATTTCAATTATAGGGCTTTGAACTAATGAAAATGATTCATAATAAGGTGTGAGGTTTGAGGGAAAAAATTAAAGGGTTATGTGAATTGAGAGGCAAAAGAGTAGGTAAAAATAAAAATAAAGACATTTTATTGAAAAAAAGAAACAGTAAAATATTTAATTTTACAAATTAGAAAATATAGTGTCGGATCAACTAACACTACAAGTGTGAAAAATATAAAAATAATTAGGTGTTTGCCATATTTTTATATAGCGTCGGACTAACTGACGCAAGGAAAAAAGAAAGAAAAAATTAATTCATTAGTGTGGGCTTGCCAACGCTAATCAATTTTTCTAATAGTGGTAGTCTAGTTGTTGTAGTTCCCTAAGCCTATAATCTTATTTAGTAAAATTTACACCATCAAATTGAGACTTAGAAAGTGTAGAAGAGCTTAACATCTTTAAGTAATTAGAAATGGTTAGAGGTACACACTCTAATTATTTTTTGCTTAAGCGGTAGTTTTAGAATTTTGTTTATGTTTAAGTGAAATTCTAACACCCAACGATTGCAACTAGCTTCCCCGACGATAGAATTGATGCCACTTTTCATCACTATTGTAGTATAACCACACTTAGCACCAATAATATTTACCCACATATCATTGTATCCAAAGTTTTCAAACATGGTCGGATTGGAACTCGATGAGGGAGCAGTCCGGTTGAGATATATATGGGACCATAAATGTAATTGACTCGCTGCAGACTAGTAAGATCTGACTGGATTAGTGGTCAGACATGTGATCCGGTAGAACCCAATACTTCAATTAGTTAGGCTATTCATTTTCGAAAAATACATCATAGATGCCAGTAGAGTCAAATTCCCAAACCAAAACTGATAAGGGTAAATGATTTACTATTCGACCATATATGTCATAGACAAAATATCATCCGAGATTTTCAACTTTAATTTTAGGTAATAATTTTGTCTTGTATGTTCTTTTTTTCCTAATTAATTTTAAATAATGATTTGATCATTTATATCTTAAAATATTAACAATAATTTTCATTTTTAAAGAAATCCAGAAAATTCATCATCATCTTCAAACAAAACATAAAAAATTCAATATCAATTTGAAGAAAATTCATATATTCAACAAATTCATAACTGAAATCTTTAAATAAATTAATATATTCATCTCCAATAACGACAAGAACAATATCAATTTCATCAAATAAAAAACTCACACTTTAAGATTTGATCCTCCAAATCACAAAGAGAATATCTTTTTCTTCTTTCTATCATTCACCAACATCAAAATGTGAGTTCTTTATTTGATGTAGTTGTTTTTTGTGGAGATGGAAATATAGATTTATTTGAATATTTGAGTTATAAATTTGATGAAAATCTAGATTTTGTTGAGGATGATAATTAATATTATGAATTTCATGTGTTTATGTAGCAAATGACTATATTAATATTGTTGATATTTTAAGACATAAATGATCAAATTGTTATTTAAAATTAAGTAAATAATTAATTTTAAAATTTTTTTATTGAATTGTTACGTAAAATTAAGTTAAAGGATGATAAGAGATATTTTATCTTTATCATATTGACACTTGAATGCTTTTATTTGAAAGTAAGAAATGTATTTGGTTTTCACATTAAATTGGATACAAGCAATTTACTTTTACGTTTAATTTCTATTTCAAATACAAATTGTAAATAAAGAATAATACAGATAATATGATAGGCTATTAATACTAACATTAAACCTGACGTCAAAAAAACAATAAACATTTAAAAAATAAATTTGTGATATCTTAATATTTTTACAAGAGTTGTAAAAAAAATAAAATAAAGGTTTAATTATTCTGCATATTTCTTAACGATTTAAAAATAAGTTTTTAAACTAACAAAATTATAATATATTTCTTAAACTAATATATTTTTTGTAATTAGGTCAGTATGATACATTGTCATTAATGAAATTATAATAAAAAGGTATAATTATCTATCTAAAATATCTCAAATAATTTAAAAACTTACAACTTAATATATACATATATAGAGAGAGTTTAATATATATATATATATATATATATATATATATATATATATATATATATATAAAAAAATAACAAATAAATAATTCAGTATGATACATTGTCATTAATGAAATTATAATAAAAAGGTATAATTATCTATCTAAAATATCTCAAATAATTTAAAAACTTACAACTTAATATATACATATATAGAGAGAGTTTAATATATATATATATATATATATATATATATATATATATATATATATATATATAAAGTAATTTCAACTATTAAATTAATGTCCCAAATATTTAACTTTTTAATATAAATCGAAGTAATAACCGTACAATTTAATTAGTGACTCACTAGTTTGACCAATGCCGCAGTAAATCACCAATCATCTATCGGAGTTTTAAAAATCTTATGGTATCTATTACAAAGATTCCAACAAGCCTTCGTTAGAGATACTTGATTCCCGTATAAAGTTTTTACATCTTTATTATTGGAATAAGTGTGAATCAATAATGTACACAGCGATGTTATCAGCTTATCATTACTCATCCTTCAATTATTGAGTCAAAGTAAAGTGATCTTTTGCTTTTGTTGATAAGAAGCAAAAAAGTAGTTGTTTTGGAGAAAGGTAATCCAATGCAAGATTTTATAGTGGAAAAATAAAGATATTTTTATAGTGGAACACATCAACTCTAGTATGATGTCTTCCAATTAATTACTTTGTTAGCAAATTTCCTACCTATAGATGAAGTTCAAAGATGTGCAATGTCTTGTAGGTTACTGTAAGTTCTGAAACGGCCCTTCTTCAAATTTGGTAAGTATTTTTTTTTTCTAACTAATTCAATTCATTGTATGTCTCATTTTTAAAAGGTTAATGTTCGATTTTGTAATAGATAGACAATTCATCTCTTGTGCAAAGTGAAAACCCCTCTCTCTTGCATGTGAATTACTCTTCAATATACAACATCCCTAATGATTTGCTTTAAAATTGAGAAAAAAGTTGTGTTGATGATCATATACTATTCATTATGATCATATGTGCTATGTATATAATAGTGATAAAGGGTGTCAAAAATGGGAGGATATACACACTTGTAGGGTACCTGGTGAAGTGTTTCAGAAAAAAAGTGGTAGTCCTCGTTATGTAAATACAACATATGAGGAGAATGTTAGTTATGAGTACAATAATTGCAGAACTATTTGTTGGAGAAATTGTACTTGCACTGGATTTCGAGAATTTTATATCAATAACACTCGATGTCAATTCTATTTTGGAAATTCGACACTTGACGTTAATTTAGAGGATGATGATCACTTTTACATCTTGGATCGTGCAAAGATAGCCCCCCATGGTATGTCTACTTTTATTTTTACCACAACATATATCTTGTTATATCTTTGGTCCACAGTTTCTTTTATCATCCTGATTATCCTTTTTTCTTTTTCTTCAAAAATGCATCTTTTGTTAGAATTTCTTAAAATTAAAATGAAATTATGTTAAGATATCATGAGCGATAAATGAATTAGTGTATACCTCTAGTCATTGTTAATTATTTGAAGATGTTGAAACTCTTCTAAACCTTTTATATCTCATTTTGATGGTATAATATTTATAAATGAGATTACAAATTTAGGAAACCAAAATATATATACTACACTCTATTTATAGATTTTGTTCATCACAAAAAATAGCTCACTGTAGAGTGGACAATTACTAATGTAGTATGTTGGAATGTGGATATCTTAATCTGCCTAATGCACATTTACTACAATATGTACTTAATGAATAACTACCAAGATAATCAAAACCTGACTAGACATTCAACCAACAAAAGTGACAACTTAAAGTTCAAAAGTTCAACCAGACCATACAATACCAAATATGTGTAATTTTTTTTTAATATAGTAAATATAAATACAAAATAATAATTTAATCTCTGTATCATTACTCTTAAGTTAACATATAAATATAATATATTTTTCGCGAGAGAGTTAATTTGTAATCTATTTTGCTACCAAGAAAATATATTCTCGTACTAAACATAGAATAAGTAAAAGTATATTTAATTTTTAAGATTAGTATATGTGTAAAAGGCTATAAACGTATATGGGTATCCTCAAAAGTTTAAGCGCAGTACTCCACTAGCTACTTTGAGCTTTCGCAGTACTCCCAATAGTCCAACCCCGTGAACTGTGTCAACCGCGCGTTGTATGCAGAGTGGTTTTGACGTTTTTTCGTCTTTTTCTTTGGTTTGTATGCAAAGTAGTCCAAGAAAACCATAATTTCTGGAATTATATCTTTTTGAATCGTAATACCAATCATATAAGATTCATCACCCCTATCCAAAATTGTTAGAGAAATTGTTTCACCTCATATATATATAGTAAATATTTGTTGGTACTAAGTAAAATTTTACTCCGACTAACTTTTTAGGATATACATTGCTTCATAATGTTCTCCATGAATTCAAAAGAAGAGAATACATTATGAAATTTCAAGTATTATTTACCTGAGTTTGTTTGAGTCCATATATGAATTTCTTAAGTTTGCATACGAAATGTTCATCACCACTTGAAGAAGATCCTTTTGGTTGTTCCATATAAACCTTTTCTTCAAAATGTTTATTTAAAAATGCATGTTTCACCCCCATTGGATGTAGTTTTAAGTCAAAATACACAACTAATGTTAAAAATGACACGAAAAGAATCATTCTTAAATATAGGAGCGAAAGTCTCCTTGTAATCGATTCCTTTCCTTTAAGTGAATCATTTAGCAATAAGTCTAACTTTATATCTTTCAATATTTCCTGACAAGTCATTCTTTGTGTTAAAAACTCGTTTACAATCGATGACTTTTAAAGGACTAGGCAACATAACAAAATTCCAAACTCCATAAAATGCTATAAATTTGACTCCCTATAATTCATAGCTTGGGAAAACATTTCATGATCATTTTCAGCACCAATGTTATCGTTTGCTTTTGGTAAATATACCATATAATTATTAGGTATAGGTGATTTTCTTGCTCTAGTACTTTTCTCTTTAATGTTGACTCAACATTTTCTAGAGGATCATGTTGTTCAATAGTTTCTATACTTTTTTGAACATCATCTATAAGATTATCATCTGTTGTTTGTAGAACTTCAATGATTGATTGTCTAATACCTGTTTGAAGTTTAGCGATTATTTGAGTGACAATCAATTTGCTACTTGATGTGGAAGGTTGAGTATCCATATGATTTTAATTAGAAACAATATCCTTAAATTGATGGCCTCTACTAAGTAATTTAAAAAATAAAATTGCAAAATCAATTTTTAAAAAACTCTGCATTTCTTGATTCTACAATCCTATGGCTATGAGATGGACAATAGTTTCTTTTTTATGTGGGTTGTAAACACTTATTTTAGACAAGCATCTCCAAATGCATGCATGACACAAACTTGGTTTCCAAATTTTGAATAACTCGAAAGGCATCTTTGGAACAACATTGGTTGGAACACGATTCAATATTTACATTGTTGTCTTTAGAGCTTCACTCCACAAGAACTTTAGAAGTCTGGAGTTGCTAAACATATACCTACCTATGTTTGTCAAAGTTTGGTTTCTTCTTCCTCAAGATGGGTCGATCCGACTGAGTTGAAAACCCACACGACATTAGAAAATTGTATTTTTTTAGCCTTTATAACACTAGAAATCAAGATTTAAACTCATAATCATAAAGAAAAATAAATACATTTCCTTTATAATTTTAAAAACTTTTATGAAATTTAAACCCTAAAATATTAAACAGAATTTTCAGATTCAAAAAAATTCAAAATGAACGAAAACCCAACATTTGATGTTATTTTTAACAATTAACTACCCATAAATATCATATAAATAATTTTCGAATCATATACTGACAAATGTCGATATTATTAAATTAAACGTTTTGTCTCGAGTTTGAATAAAAAACTCATAATTGTGTGAATTATTATGATAAAATTTATAATCTATTCTGAAGGAAAAAAAAATCTAGTATTAGAAAATTAAAAAATTTGACAACGTGAAAAACATAGGGAAGGCATATCAAACTCCTCTCTAATTTAGTCTTTAAAATATAAAAATTTGTAATCATTCTACTAAAATATTATGACATCCAACCATTAGTCCTTTATATATGCAATGATTATATTTTGTTCAGCTATATTTTTTACTGTGAAAAATCACTTAAACTTTTTCTACTCCAATCAAATAAAATTTTGATATTTAAAAAAAAACTGAAAGTTCGAGAACACTTTACTTACATTATCATTAAAATTTTCTTTCATGGATTGAAGTATTATACAAAAATTCTTTTAATTTAAATATTTACATTTGAGAATGTTACTTATACAATATAGAGAATACTTGTTAATGTTTATAAACTTTCAAATTTAAAGAGGTAAATTGTTGTAACAAATTGCAAAATTGCTATTCATAATCAAATTTTTGAATTTTATGCAGGTAAAATAAAGTGGGTATGGATATGTGCAATAATAGCAGCAACTTTACTTGTGACTTTCCTATCCATTTTATTTTTAGCCATAACGACAAAAAAATACAGGCTTAAAGGTATTAGAACATTTTTAAAATGTAGTAACTATAATACTAAACACAATCACTTGATTTTCTATATTTATCTTTCTTTTTTATCTAAACAGAGAAGAACAGAAAAAGAATGGAAGCTACTAATGAATCATATGCTATTAAAGATCTTGAAGATGATTTAAAGGAACATGATATAAAAGTATTCAACTACTCATCGGTTTTAGCAGCAATGATGAACTTTACACCTGAAAACAAGTTAGGAGAAGGTGGCTATGGACCTGTTTATAAGGTGACTTGTTGAAGCCATCAAAATTTACTCATTACTTAATGAGTTTGTTTTAATGAAAGTATTTACAATTATCATATCATTTTTTATATTACACAACATTGCTAATGCAGTAATATTGTGATGATTGCAAAAATACTCCCTCCAATCTCATAAATAAGGAGAAAAAAAATTTACTTCACACCTATTACAAATATTAGTTGAACTCAATTAATTTGTTGAAAGTAGCAAAAAAAAAAAAAGAGTTATTGAAAAATTAAATCTTGAAAGAGTAGGAATAATAACATTAAATGTTGTAGAGTAAGTTACTTGTATTTGAGATTAGATGGAGTATTTAAAATCTTGTTGTTATAGTCCACACGTTGAAAAGGAATTGTGGAATTCAAAAATGAACTAAAATTGATAAGTGAACTTCAGCACAAGAATCTTGTACAACTACTTGGTTGTTGCATTCATGAAGACGAGAGGATTCTAATTTATGAATATATGTCAAATAAAAGCTTGGATTTCTATCTCTTTGGTGAGACATATGTTAGCATTTATTAAATTAGAAATGCATTTTTTTTTTTTTACAATTTTATGCAACCATTTGAGCGCATATGAATAAAATTAGTTTTGCCAACTAACTTTTTCGGTAATTGTATTGGATCATTGATAAAATTACTTGCATTTTCCTGTAACTAAGAAATATAAAATGATTTATGTAACTCATTAGCCATTGAAAATAGGAAATCATGTACTTTTGTTGTGTAGTTTAAATTTTAATACAAACTATTATGTTTCCATTGAAAAGATTACACAAGAAGGATGCTCTTAGATTGGAAAAAGTGCTTCCACATAATAGAAGGAATTTCTCAAGGATTACTCTATCTTCATAAGTACTCAAGACTCAAAATCATTCACAGAGACTTGAAGGCTAGCAACATACTTCTTGATGAAAATATGAATCCAAAAATTTCTGATTTTGGTATGGCTAGAATGTTTGCAGAATATGAATCAACTGCAAACACCAACAGAATTGTTGGGACGTGGTAAGTTTTCTAAACTATTTCACTTCCAATAGTAATGTTGATGAATATATAAATTATATTTACAATTAAAATTAATTTAGAGCTACATAAAACAAGAGAAAAAAATATTTTTCATGCTTAAAATGTTTTAACTCATTTTCCACATTAACAACACATAGTGTATTTTTAGTTCTCATCCATCTCTAGTTAAGGACTACAAATATATATCTCATATAGTAATTAAAATTAAAAGTGACTATCATTTTATATATGGGATTAAATTTCTTAGCACATATTTTTTATGCAGTGGATACATGTCACCTGAATATGTTATGGAAGGAATTTGTTCTACAAAGTCAGATGTATATAGCTTTGGAGTGTTGTTACTTGAAATTATTTGTGGAAGAAGAAACAATAGCTTCTATGATGCTGACCGCCCACTAAATCTTATAGGATATGTCTGTAAAATTAGTCTTATTGCGTTCTTTCACCAAATATAATTCCTTTGTGTCTAATTTTGTTAAATTACTTTCAGGCATGGGAGCTATGGAATGATGGTCAATGTCTAAAGTTAATGGATTCGTCATTAAGTGACACATTTATTTCTGATGAAGTGCAAAGGTGCATTCATGTTGGTCTCTTATGTGTTGAACAATATGCAAATGACCGACCTCCCATGTCTGATGTTGTAACTATGTTAACAAACAAAAGTGCACATTTTACTTTACCAAGAAGACCAGCATTCTATGTAGAAAGAGACATTCTAGACGGTGCAACAACTTCAAATGTTCCTAACACCTATTCTACAAATGAAACTTTTACATCCTCCGATGGAGCTTAAGAGTAGTGACTAATATTGTTTGTATCACTTGGGCAATATATATATGATCATACGCTCATACACATATAATACATATTTTTGTAATCTATGCACGGTCAAATGCTTATTTAAAACATATTTTGTTGTTTGAAAATCAAATAATGTACAATAAGATATAACAATCAACTTAATAAAGATTAAATAAACAAAATGTAAATTTCAAAAAGTTTAAAAAAAATTGTAAATATTTTGTAGTACAAAGTGTCAAATATGCTCTTATTATGGATGCAATAATATTTAGGGTCCCTTATATTTATTTTTAGATGAATGTATATAATATGGACCTCTAAAAAATAGTATAAGTGCTGACTTTTCTTATGTACATAAGAAAAGAAGAAAAAAAAAGAATTTTATGATAATAAAAGATAGAGACCAAATATAATACTCTCTTTGTCACAAAATATAAACAAAAACTAGTCAAAGAAAGTCTACCTATTTTGTTCAAAATTTGGACAAAAATAATCCACTTTTTTTACCCATTTTATGCTTATATTTTGGGACGGAGTAGTATTTTATAAAAATTTATTAAAAATAGTGGGGTCTAGTTTTGGAAGAGGACCATATTAAACAATCTTATTTTTCGATTTCACTTTGGTCCCTTAATTTTGTTGTTGTTTTATTTTGATCTCTTAAGTTATAAAATCACATACTTTTGCCCCTTAAGTTATTTTTATTTTATTTTAGTCCTTTAAAATAGAAACATTAAACCTATTAGGCCCTTAAATTACAAACATTAAACACTTTGGTCCTTTAAACTATAAACGATAGCCAATTTGGTTTGATATATTTGTGTTTAACGTTTATAACTTAAAGGGCAAACATATCCAAAGTATATAATTTTAAAGAATACATTTATGATATTTCTAACTTGAGAAACTAAAATGAAATGAAAAAAATTTAAATAACTAAAATGTTTAATGTTTGTGACTTAAGGGAAAAAAAAAATAAAAAATCCTAAGACATCAATCTATGATCGGTGTGCTCAATCACAATTAAACTTAAGCCATCATTCTTGGGGCCACTCCCAACCAATAAACACAATGTTGCTCTGGTGGATACCCCAATTATGGAGATTATTATTGACAATGTTTGTTTCCATCTTGACAACCACAAAGAAAGGATCCTCTAATCTTCAGAAGTTCTCTTCAAAGAAAGACTTGGTTTTCCATTTCCACAAGTTCCAGCATGCCACCATGAAAATAGAAGTTCAATTGTCCATTTGAGCTCCCTGATGTTTGATGGTGATGTTTTTGAAGATCCACTTCCTACAAATTTAAGATAAGAAATTAGTAAACTGACTAGTTGGGACTAACCTGAGCCAAATTTGAGTTGCTGTTGGGCAGTCCTTAAGAACATGAATAACCGTTTCATCACCAATTTTGCATCTATTACACAACGTATTTACGCCAACACCCATTTACTTATTCGATGATTAGTAAGAAGTCTCTCATGGGCTTCCATCCACATAAAAGTTTGAATTCAATAAGGCCCTTCCACACCCACAAATCCCCCTATATATTGTCAATCAATAGATTAGAGGTTAATCTTCTACATAGTATAAGCGCTATTCACCGTGAAGTGGCGAGTATTAGTGCCTCCCCACCCGATAGCGTCAAGACAATTAGTTTCAATGGACGTAGGGAGAGGTAGAATATGTTGAGCAATTCCATTAGGCAAATTAATTGTAAGAAAATTTGAATCCTATTTTCCCAAGGGAGAGAGAACATCCATCCCCGAGAGAGTAGTATCAATAATATCGTGGGTAGATACCATAATGAGAGAAGTCCCACTAGGTATCCTTTGGTTGAACCATAAGTTAATATGATTCACATTCCCTAAGTGACACACTACACTATGCCGATTGCGATAAACGTAGCGGCAAATCTCACCAACTAAAAGAACGAGTGTAAAAGAATCATTAGTAAGTCTATCAACACACATGTTGTCTTTTCAATAAACACGAGAGATGTGGAATTGTATTTGTCTTGTAAGGAATATGAAATTCAACTATCTTGTAACATCCTCTAAATTTATTATTTAAAATAATGAGGACCTATAAATATTTTTTTTTAATATGAATTTATGTGTGATTATTATTTGTCTTGTTTGACTTATTGTAGTTGATAAAAGTCATTAGTAAGAATTATTTAATCAATTGAGGAGCTTGATATATATATATATATATATATGGTTTTTTTATTTATTTTTATTTATTTTTTTATCTTTAGTGCAAGAAGAATTTGGGGTAAGGGCTTGTGGCTTGGAGTGACCCAACCCATATGAATGAGTAGAAATTTGGGTTAGGAGTTTGTACTTTGGTTTTAACTATGATCAAGGTTAACAAAAAAAAATTGATATTTTCTCCTTCATATCCTTCATTCCGGCCCAACACTATCTATCCAATAATCTCCAATTCAAATTATCCTTCAAGTCAACAATTTTTTCCATACTCAGTAAAAACAAAAAACAAAAAACCCTAACTCACAAACCCTTTACAGACAAGAGTCTGTAAACAAAAAGGAATACTGAAACTCTAGCCACCATCACCTTCACACCTCATCTTTCATAAAAAATTTAGAGTTTTGTGCTAGGAAGAACAACGACCAAGGTAAGGGTTTTTCCCACACAATTTATATTTAGACCGTTGGTTGGATGACATAAAATTAATATTTTTGATTGTTTGCTTTTTAAAAGGAATAAATGTAGACTAATTAATTAAAATAATAACACCCCAATCCTTTACATTGAGTTCGATATGTAATATACGATTTTAAGAAGTAAAGTATGAATTTTATATTATATGAGATAAAGTTTTAATTTTTATGATGAATATAAAGTAAAATATGAATTTTTATGTTATATATGATAAAGTTTTAATTTCTATGACGAATATGAAGTAAAGTATGAATTTTTATGTTTTACGTGTTAAAATTTTAAATTTTATGATGAATACGAAGTAAAATATGAATTTTTATGTTATATATGATAAAATTTTAATTTTTATGACGAATATGAAGTAAAGTATACATTTTTATGTTATATGTGATAAAGATTTAATTTTTATGATAAATATGAACTAAAGTATGAGTTTTTATGTTATATGTTATAAAGTTTTAATTTTAATGATGAATATGAAATAAAGATTGAATTTTTATGTTATAGGTGATAAGATTTTAATTTTTATGATGAATATAAAGTAAAGTATGAATTCTTATGTTATATGTATTAAAATTTTAATTTTTATGATTAATATGAAATGAAGTTTGAATTTTTATGTTATATGTGATAACGTTTAAACTTTGATGATGTATAGGAGTTGGAGTTCGAAATTTTTTGTTATATATGTTAATGTTTTAATTGTTATGGTGTATATGAAATTAAGTTCCGATTTTTTTATATGTATGTGGTGGAAGTTATAAATATTTATGATTATTTGTCTATGAATATATAATTTTCATGATAAGGATGGGTGGTATATAATCTTAGTGATATGTGAATAAAATGATGATTTTAAAAAGTGATTGTTTGAATGTATATGATATGATTCTTAGTGGACTGTGTGGGAATATTCTTCTTTGATAATATATCATCATGTCATAGCATATGCATCTTCGTGGAAGTTGCCTTAGTGGCATGTTTATCTTCTCCATTGGTATGAGTGCTTTTTTGTGTGTGGAAGTTGCCTTAGTGACATATTTATATCCGGATCATATAGTTTTAGGAGCATGCATTATGCATATGTTTTTGTTATACAATTTATCGGTTTATGTTTTTTTTTCTTTTAAATTATAAGTTTTTACATTTATAGGTTTTGTGTTATTCTTCTATATGTTTAGCTTTGGTTTGATGTGTAAGATTTATGGGTCACATATGTAATTAATTAATAAAGTGTGTTAGGGTCATTATATAATTAGCCAATAAACTAGGGGTCAAATAATATATAATAGTTTATGGCTAAAGAGCATAATAGTTATGAAAATTAATAGTGTAGATACCAGGCAGTTTCTAATTTAATGGGGGGATGAATTGGAAATACTGCAATTTGGGATATAACTAATAATAGTTATATATAGGGGTAATGGTCCCCAAGGCAAACACAACAAGACTATTCAGTTTCAAAACCCTAAAGGAGAAAACTCTCTGGTTCTCTCTATCCCCATCAAGAGAGCAAGGTCTTCAGGGTGTTTTGCTGAGGAAGATCACCCAACCCATTGGCTCTATCATCATCATCCCAGGATTTCATTAATGGCAATTCCCACAGGTACGCTTCCGCCTTTGGCTATTCATCATGTAATTGACATGGATTGTTGAGCACAACGTTATTAGGGTTTTTCCAACAATTGGTATCAGAGCCTACCATGTTTAATTCATGATGAAATTTGGTTATTGTCTTTGTTTAGGATTCAATTTGGGAATTTTGACATGATTGAAAAATTAGGGTTTGTAATTTGGGAATTTTGACATGATTGAAATCTTAGGGTTTGAAATTTGGGAATTTGGATTTTCAAATTACAAACTTATTGTCCATGTTTATAACTCTAGATTTTTTTTTGCTTGAATTATTTTAATGAATTATTTTTTTAATAAAGCCTAATTATTTAAATAATTTCTAATCAAGCAAAGTTATTTATTAAAATAATCTGTGGGAATATTTTTTGCTTCCCCTGATTTTGGTGCTGTTATCTTTCCACTAATTGAACCCACCTTGCTTGCACTTTCTGTTGCCGCCACGTAACCAAGTCTGTTTTATTTTATTTAAGAACCTTAGCGTTGGCGAAAGAGCGAGCCATTGCAATTGTATGATAAAACTGTGCTCAAGTGTAATATGCATGCGTAATTTTTGTTTTTTAAATCACTGATTATTATATTAGTTATAATTTAATAAACATCAAATGCTGTTAATTCATGTTGAGAGCATCTAAGATTTATTAATTTAAGATATTAACCATTAAGAGGGTTAGTAGGCAAGTTAACATGTTGCCAGATTCAAGTTTTTGTTTAGAGAGATTAAAGATTGTTTTGCAGGTTTATGCATTTGTATAGTATCTTGCAAATGTTCAATATTTTTCGGTCTTCGAATCATGACTTTTTTTGTTTTTATTTATTTTTTTATTATTTTTTTTTTAACAATATTAGTGAACAATATTTTTTTTATACTAATAAAACCACAGTTTATATTAGTGAACAATATTTTTTTTTAAATATTGTTTTATTTGGATATAATAAATATATGTTCAAGTCAAGTTTGACATTTTTTTTTTGAATGAGTTAATTGAAACTTGACGTCACCAAAGTGACCTCTCTTGTCTAAATTGCTCGTGAAGAGTATCAAATGGTTGTGTACATGCTTATTCATGCGGGTATTGACCGGCCCAAAGGAAGGTTAACATTTGGCAGAATTACATGTACACATGCGATGATAAATGTGTGACAACTATTTGGTATACATGTGAGCAGTAAATCGGCCCAAAGGAAGGTTTATTGTTTGACATGTCTTATTGTCAATATTTGATCGTTGCAACAAGAGTACCACTAGCAGTTGATGTTACTGTCCAAAGACTTGACATCAATGGTGCACTGGGTATCTTGAGATGGGTTAAATTTCATGATTTGAACATATGTATTTATTTATTTATTGATTTATTTTCCTATAATGTGAGTTTCTAAGTTTCGTTCTTTATCTAATTTACAGCATCGGTTGCTTCCATATCTGCAAATTTGAGTTCTATTCCTGTCCTTAATGGGACAAATTTTAAGGAATGGGAAGAGAACATTCTGATTGTTCTTGGCTGCATGGATCTAGACCTTGCATTAAGAATTGATCGACCCTCTAGCTGTCTCTTCCTTCGCAATTCAGTCAGTTTAAGGTGACTTATAATTGTCAAAAGGAGAAATGGACTCTTAATGAGCTCATTTCATTATGTGTGCAAGAAGAGGACAGGCTGAAGCAAGATAGGACTGAAAGTGCTCACTTTACTAGCATCTCTAAAGACAAGGGCAAAAGGAAAAGAATTGAGGAGCCCAAGAACAAAGCTGCTGCTAAGGGTCCAGAACAAAAGAAGCAGACTAAGGATAACAACTGCTTCTTCTGCAGGAGTTCTGGACACGTGAAGAAGGATTGTGCCAAATATCACGCTTGGCGTGTTAAGAAAGGTATGATTCTGTCTTTGGTCTGTTCTGAGGTTAATTTAGCTTCAGTACCTAGAAACACTTGGTGGTTAGACTCTGGTGCAACTACTAACATCAGTGTTTCAATGCAGGGTTGCCTGAACTTCCGAAAGCCTAGTGATACTGAAAGATGGATCTATGTAGGAGATGGGAAGAAGGTAGAAGTTGAAGCCATAGGAAAATTTAGATTATTATTAAGTTCCGGTCATTATTTGGATTTAAAAGACACTTTTGTTGTACCGTCATTTAGACGGAATTTGATCTCTATTTCTTATTTGGACAAATCAGGATATTATTGTTCATTCGGGAATAAAGAATTTACTTTGTCTTTAAATTCGAATGTTGTTGGAACCGGTTTACTTTCTGGTTATGATAATCTTTATTTGTTGGAAACTGTGGCTAACTATAATGAAACCTTGAATGTGGAATCACGTGGTACTAAGCGGAAAATTGACAATTTCAATTCAGGGGTGCTTTGGCACAAGCGTCTAGGTCACATCTCTAAAAATAGAGTTGAACGACTTGTGTCAGATGGAATTTTAGATTCCATTGACTTCACAGACTTTAACGTTTGTGTAGCATGCATTAAAGGAAAACAGACTAAAGATAAGAAATTAGGCGCATATAGAGCTACAGACGTCTTAGAATTGATACATACGGACATCTGTGGGCCATTTCCAACTCCTTCTTGGAATGGTCAACAATATTTTATATCATTCATAGACGATTATTCTAGATATGCCTACCTTTACCTAATTCACGAAAAGTCCCAATCAATAGACGTGTTCAAATCCTTTAAGGCAGAAGTTGAGAATCAACTTAATAAAAGAATTAAAAAGGTCAAATCTGATCGTGGTGGTGAATACTACGGCAGATATGACGGTTCAGGTGAACAACGTCCGGGACCATTTGCCAAATACCTAGAGGAATGTGGAATCGTCCCACAATACACTATGCCGGGGTCACCCAGCATGAATGGTGTAGCTGAAAGACGAAACAGGACTCTTAAGGATATGGTAAGGAGTATGATTTGTCATTCCACCTTGCCAGAGTCACTCTGGGGAGAGGCATTAAAAACAGCAGCATACATTCTTAATAGAGTACCAACTAAGGCAGCGGCTAAAACACCTTATGAGCTTTGGATTGGGCGTAAGCCTAGTCTGAAGCACCTTCATGTTTGGGGATGTCCAGCTGAGGCAAGGCCTTATAGGCCGAATGAAAAGAAATTTGAACCCCGAACAATTAGCAGCTATTTTATAGGGTACTCAGAAAAATCAAGGGGCTATAAATTTTATGATCCTAATTTGAGAACAATTTTTGAGACGGGAACGGCAACGTTCTTTGAGGATATTGAGTTTGGGGGGAAGATTAAGGTTAAAGATTTTGTCTTTGAGGAAGAATCGGTAACAATTCCAGAACTGATTCTTCCACCAATTGACTTTCCCATTATTGAACAAACTCAAGATGATCTGGTTGTTCAGGAAGAACAAAATCCAGATCAAATTCAAGATCCTCAAGAACAAGTGCCTCAAGAGCCAGCTCCATTGCGGAGATCCACTAGAGAAAGGAAAAATGCTATTTCGGATGATTATGTAGTATTTATCAATGAGGTAGAGGAAAATGTTGGCATGACGGAAGACGACCCAGTCAACTTTCATCAAGCCATGCAAGATTCTCGTTCAGATAAGTGGATCGAAGCAATGAATGAGGAGTACAAGTCTATGCAAGACAATTCAGTTTGGGAACTTATCCCATTACCTGAAGGAAAGAAACCCATTGGTTGCAAATGGATTTTTAAAACCAAGCGGGATTCCAATGGTAATGTGGAGAGATATAAGGCACGTCTTGTAGCTAAGGGTTATACTCAAAAGGAAGGGATTGATTATAAAGAGACTTTCTCTCCGGTTTCATCGAAGGACTCTTTAAGAATAATCATGGCTCTTGTTGCTCACTTTAATTTGGAGCTTCATCAAATGGATGTAAAAACAGCTTTTCTCAATGGCGACATTGATGAGACGATCTATATGGTGCAGCCAGAAAACTTTGTGTTGGGAGACCCAAAGAATATGGTGTGCAAACTAAGAAAATCCATTTATGGGCTAAAACAAGCTTCTCGTCAATGGTACCATAAATTTCATCAAGTAATTCTCTCATTTGGTTTTGAGATGAATACAGTTGATGATTGTGTGTATCATAAGTTCAGTGGGAGCAGACATATTTTCCTGGTCTTGTATGTTGATGACATACTGCTTGCCACTAACGATATAGGCATGTTGCACGAAACTAAGAAATTTCTATCAAAGCATTTTGAGATGAAAGATCTTGGTGACGCCTCTTTTGTATTAGGAATTCAGATACACCGAGACAGATCTCGAGGTATTCTTGGATTGTCACAAAAGAGCTATATCGATAAGGTTCTCAAAAGGTTTGGGTTACAGGATTGCAAACCAGGGGACACCCCAGTTGCTAAGGGAGACAAGTTTAGTCTCAAACAGTGCCCTAAGGGAAGTTTGGAAATTCAAGAAATGCAAAAGATCCCTTATGCTTCAGCTGTAGGGAGTCTTATGTATGCCCAAGTATGTACGCGTCCAGACATAGCGTTCATAGTAGGGATTTTAGGCAGATATTTAAGCAATCCAGGTCTTGACCATTGGAAAGCAGCCAAGAGGGTCATGAGATATTTGAAGAGAACAAGAAACTACATGCTCACATATAGGAGGTCAGACCAGTTAGAGATCACTGGGTACTCTGACTCGGATTTTGCGGGATGCCAAGACAGCTTAAGATCAACTTCAGGCTATGTCTTTCTGTTAGCTGGTGGAGCAGTTTCTTGGCGTAGTGCCAAGCAAGGTCTTACTGCTTCATCAACCATGGCAGCAGAATTCGTAGCAATTCATGAGGCATCTGACCAGGGCATTTGGCTGAGAAATTTTGTCACGGGGCTGCAAATAGTTGAAGGGATTGAAAGACCACTCAAGTTGTATTGTGACAATAGATCAGCAGTCCTGTATTCTAACAATAATAGGAGCTCAACCAAGTCAAAGCACATTGACATTAAGTTCCTAGTTGTTAAAGAGAAGGTACAAAGTGGACAGATATCCATAGAACACTTAAGGACAAACTCCATGATTGCGGATCCACTCACTAAAGGTCTACCACCCAAGGTCTTTCATGAGCATACTGCTCACATGGGTGTGCTACAGTTTGAGGAATCTTGATTTTAGTGGGAGTTTCGTCCATTATGTAATTCATGTTCTATGTTTAATTGTAAAGTACAAATACATTGTATTTGGACTTTCTGATCAGAAATAAAGTTTAAAGTATTCAGTTTTTGGTTACTTTGTACATTTAAGTTATGGTATGATCTCATTCGATAAAGTAGGACCAGTTGAAAATTGACATGCATTGACCAACTTCATGTAATTTTCATGCTACACTTTTCATAATGGGTCTATGTCATTTAGTTGTGTCAGTACGGGTGATCATTGATGGGTTTAGTTATGCTTATTATGACGAAAGCCTCATTGGTTCCATGTGCTGATATGATTAATGGATGGGACAATTTGGATTATACTCAAGATAATTATAATGACATTTTTGACGTCATAAAGTCTAACACACTCCTAAGGATACATGTGTGACCATTGGGAGATTGTAAGATTTATGGGTCACATATGTAATTAATTAATAAAGTGTGTTAGGGTTATTATATAATTAGCCAATAAACTAGGGGTCAAATAATATATAATAGTTTATGGCTAAAGAGCATAATAGTTATGAAAATTAATAGTGTAGATACCAGACAGTTTCTAATTTAATGAGGGGCTGAATTGGAAATACTGCAATTTGGGATATAACTAATAATAGTTATATATAGGGGTAATGGTCCCCAAGGCAAACACAACAAGACTATTCAGTTTCAAAACCCTAAAGGAGAAAACTCTCTGGTTCTCTCTATCCCCATCAAGAGAGCAAGGTCTTCAGGGTGTTTTGCTGAGGAAGATCACCCAACCCATTGGCTCTATCATCATCATCCCAGGATTTCATTAATGACAATTCCCACAGGTACGCTTCCGCCGTTGGCTATTCATCATGTAATTGACATGGATTGTTGAGCACAACGTTATTAGGGTTTTTCCAACATGATGTGGATGATGGAAAAAACCGACCCTTACAACAACATTTTAGGTACTAATGACTTCGAGGAGATTCAAGAATAATTGATGAATATTGATGTGCGTCGAACGTGGGTTAAAAATTGGTTTTCAAGAAAATTTTGTAATAATAGATTTTCTGCAATATCTTTAAGTTTATTTTCATTCTTTCTTCACCAATTTTTAAAAGCACAAAAAATACGGAAATTAGTTTTCTTCCGTTAGGAATAATTTTTTTTACTTTGTTTTTACCTCTGAATAATCATTTTCTCAAAGAATATTAATTAAACGTGGTTGTTACTAATTATTTAAATGAAAAGTAGTTTAAGTATTCTTACTGAAACAAAAATTGTCCTAATTTTTCTAAGAAATAAGTAATTTTTTAATAATCATTTGGATTCAAAAATAATTTGGGGGCGTTACACATCTAGTCTTCAACTTCGAAGTCACAAGATTTGAATTAGAGAAAAATTAGACGACCAACAAAGAATCACACCATATCTAGAGATGAAACCAAGTTTAAGAGTGAACAATCTCAATAGCATACATAGAAGGAAAAAGCTCGACATAAAACAATGTAGCAACACACAAATTATCTGAGAAGCAACCAAGAATAGCACCACTTGAGTTTCTAAAAATAGCCCCAATAACATAAAGGTTGGGATTTCCTTTAAAAACACCACCAATGTTACCTTTAATCCAACCACAAGGATGATTCAAAATAATAACATTTGTAATAATAAAGGCCTTAGAAGCATGATAATTGATAGAAAAATATCTAAGAATAGAAAATTCCTACATTGATGAAGAAGAAGAACCCTTAGAGAATCTACTTGAGAGAGCTACATTAGAAGAAATATGTGAATAGCGTGTTAAATGATAATCAACTTGTTATTAAAAGCTAATTGATTACGGGCAAACAAAATAATCCACATGTTTTGAATGACAACATATATGATGACGTCTCTCACATGATAACTCCAATTTTTTACTATAAATCTCAAGAATTGAAGAGATGGAAGAATATTCAATCCTAATACCTAAAACATTGAACAACCAGTTCCACAACTGTTAGCAAAAAAAAGTTAGACAAAAGGTGGTCATTGTTGGAACCAAGTTGATTTTATTCTTAGAGTTTTAATGATAACAAAAGTATTTTATGAGAATAATATATTGGACTTCACAGAGTATGAAAGAAGATTCGTGTTTTTGAACAAAATCTAAAATAAGGTATGATTTTGATTTATAATGGAAGAAAATCTAAAATAAGATTTGATTCAAATTTATAATTGAAGAAAATCTAAAATAAGATTTGATTCCAATTTATAATTGAAGAAAATCTAAAATAAGATTTGATTCAAATTTAAAATTGAAGAAAATCTTTGACCAAGTTGAAAAGAAGATATGGTCAAGATTTGAAGAACCTTTGGTCAACATTAATCTACAACAAGATACGAACAATGTCAATATGAAGAATTTACAAACTCTATTTGAAAATATTCTAGCATAATGAATCTGAAGAATTAACAAACTCAATTGGAACAAAATACGAACATAATCAATATGAAAAAATATAAACATAATCAATCTAATAGAATTGCTTAGATTCGATTTAGAAATAAAGAATTGGTTAAAGAACATATTATCAAAAAACATCTTGTTCAGAATTATTTTTGAATAAGATCATTGTTGACCAAGCTAGTAATGAAGATACAATTCAGAATTAAACAAGAACTAAATTGAACCCATAATTTTATCTATAAATAGATACTCAAGGGTGAAGAAAAAAAATCATCAAAAAAATCAAAAAAGAGTAGAACAACTCAAGCCCAAAATTCCAAATTCAACTTATAGTTCAAAAAGAGAAACACTTGTTCGAATGAGAAATATTTTTTGAGTGTTTTTTCTTAGAGTGTTAGAGTTATTTTGAAATCGGCTTAGTTAGAAGCAAACACTTAAAGCTCCAATCTTTTGTATCCAATCCTATAGTGGTTTAGTTCCTTCTTCAATGTGTGGTTGTTAGGAGAAGATTTGGCTTGTAGGGTCAAAGTGGTTAGTTTCTCTAAAGTATGGGGTTGTTAGGCTGTTTGGGAAGACTGGCTTGGACGGTTAGGTGCTTTGTAATTCAAGTTGTTGAATTAGTAGATTAAATCCTTCTGAGAGAAGGGTGTCGATGTAGCCAAGTTAGTGGTGAACCATGATAAATCTATGTGTACAATTATTTATGCCTTCATTGTTTGCTACCTTTGAACCCGATTGCTTCTTATCTAAGTGATTCATAAAAACCAACCAACCTTTATAAAATTAGCAAAAAATTATCAACTTATTTAAACACAATTTAATCCCTCCTTCTCGTGTTTGCATCGTCAATCATTAGTTTCAATAGCTTGGGAGAAGAGTCAATAGCGTGACCCCACCACACACCCCCAATTCCACAAGTGACCATATGTAGGCATCTTACTATGAAAAATACGCCAAACAAGAAAACATTTGGAGGGATAAAATACATCACGCCATATCTTTTTACTCTAATTAAGCTTCGTGCTTGTAGGATGCATAGTTTTGTAAACATCCTTAAAAGAAAAAATTCCATAAGCTGTGAGACTCCAAACCAGTTGGTCATTACAATCCATTGAAATGGTATCAGTCTGACGTATTTTAACAGCAATATAAGGAAATGAGAATGCATAACAAGCAATACAACAAACGAATGTAAAGAATGCACAAGGCGACAAGATAAACCATGTTTATCCACAAGAGACTACCCTAGCCAATTCTCAATAAAAAAATAACTAAACTACCATTATAGATTCTCCAATAGTTGTTATCCAAAACCAAACAAAGAAACTGTCAAATACTTGGCCAAATGGAGGAACTGTCGAATAGCTGGCTTATTGGCACGAAAGAAACATGCTTTAAAAAGTAAATCCTTCTATTGTTGAGAATAAAACATGTCTCCAGAAAGCTTAAGCTAGGTAGCAAAATTAATAGCATGCAAAGTTCAAAGACCAAGTCCCCCTTCTCTCAATGGAGAGTATACTTTTTTCCATGTCATTGTAACAAATTTTCTACTAACAATATCCTTTAACTAGATAAAATTTCTTAATTAAGAATACAAAAAATTTGTAACAGAAATCAGACCAAACCGATAAACCAGACGCGAATGGATGCAAAAAAGTTGTTTGGGTTGGAGGACTGGGTGAAATTGGTTTTCAAAACAAGAAAATCGATCATTTAAATTAGGTATTGGGTAAAACTAGAACCGGTTCAGGTAAAATTGGTCAACCAAGTTTCTCTAATTTTTTTTTTTTTTAAATTTTTACTTTTTTTTGACCTTAGATTTTAGAAGGCTTGGCCATGATTGATCAACAATTTTTTTGGCTAACTTAGGATCTTTCACTTTGATTATTCTAATGCTTGTAAATATTTTATGTAATTTTAGACCCTTACAATTATTGTTATTTGGCTTAATTGCACTTTTGGTCCCCCTATTATAGGTGAAAATTGAAAGTAGTCCCCCTATTTTGTTTCTCCCCAGTTTTAGTCCCCAAACAGAATTTGAGTCCAAATCATGATGAGTTGTCATTTTTTTAATGACGTGTCAATAAAAAAGCTGACGTGGCAGACGCATACATGGAATAAACTTATTATTATATTATTTCTGATTAAAAAATATAATTTATATTTTTTAAAATCATTATTATAATTGTTAAAAATCATTATTACAAATAAAATTTATTTGTTAAAATTAAATTAAAAAAAAAACACCTAAAATAAAAAATCCTAAACAAATCAAAATCAAAAGGATTCACTCATGAACCCTAAATATTTGAGTTTCAAATTGGCATAGTTGTTTGTTCCTTGTTCTCTGGATTGTGATTAATGGTGGAGAAGAAGAGGCACACATGCTTGAAGTTACAGATCAGTGAAGAAGCAATATTCGTGAAGGGCACTTGGTTTGATACCCACTTTAACCTCTCCATCATCGATGGCTTCACTGCTTGGTACTACTAATCACTAATGTTTTCCGTTCCGCTACCCACCTCCATTTTTATGTCAAAACAATATTCAAGTTTTGATTTTGATTATGTGGTTATTGAACCTAAATTTGTTTGAGGAAGAAAAGAGAAGAACAAGAAATCCAAAAATTTAGGGCTTGTAGAACATAAACCAATAAATTTTTGGTTTGAGGAACATAAATCCAAAAAATTGAGAGAATTCAGATTTGTGGTTTTAAGCTTCTGATCACTTCATTGTTATTTTGCTCACGATCTGAAGTTGAAGAAAATAAACCAACTTGGTTTCTGAACTAACCAACCCATCTTAAACTCATCACACCAAGATTTATCTAGAAAAGAAGGAAAAAAAGGGACAAAATGGACACACCAAGAACAAGACAAGGTTTAAGAAGGGAAAAAGCGAACAAACCAAAAACCTAGATCTATTGTTTGAAGATTGACTAGAGCGATGATGATGATGATGATAAAGGATGGGGTTTGATAATGGGGGAGGTATCAACTATGATGGTGATGATGATGAGAAGGTTGACTAGAGTGATGATGATGATGATGAGTTGTGCGAAGGTGATGATGGGTGATGGTGATGATGAAGGATGGAGTTTGATTTGGGAGGGCGGATTTTGATTTCTCATATTAGGGTTCAGTTTAGGGAAAAAATCTATTTTGGATTATGTTTTATAAATCAATCTTATTTTTGAAATTTTAAATATAATAACATTACATAAAATAAATCAATCTTGTTTAGGATTTTTGATTTTAGGTGTTTTTTCTTTTAATTTAATTTTAACAAATAAATTTTATTTGTAATAATGATTTTTAATAATTATAATAATGATTTTTAAAAATATAAATTATATTTTTTAATCAGAAATAATATAATAATAAGTTTATTCCATGTATGCGTCTGCCACGTCAGCTTTTTATTGACACGTCATTAAAAAAATGACAACTCATCATGATTTGGACTCAAATTCTGTTTGGGGGACTAAAACTGGGGATAAACAAAATGGGGGGACTACTTTCAATTTTCACCTATAATAGGGGGACCAAAATTGCAATTAAGCCTTGTTATTTTTATGTGTGCAACTATTTTATGATGAAATTTATTACTTTGATATTTATTGTATGTGTATATATGTGATGCTAAAACAATATAAAAAATAAGTTATATTATGATTTTAGAAAAATATAGTAAGGTATTTTTTTTTCTCAGAATCTAATTTTTAAAAAGATATAAAAACAAAAAAGAATTTGGGAAAACGACCCAACCAAAAAAAAAAAAAAAAAGCGATTTTATCCAAATTGACATAATATTGTAAATGACAGTTAATATTTTTTAGACCCCAACTGAAATCCCCTATGCGGTTTGTGTATTGATTTTGGCAAAATCCGGCCCAAACTGACTCATGTACAATCCTAGATTTAACTAGTTGGACATGCCCATAATTGATAAAATAGATTCTTCCAAGCAGAAAGTTTACATTTAATACGATCAACAATATGCTGCAAATAACCTTTCTTAAGCATTCCACAGAATAATGGGACACCTAAATAAGTAAATGAAAGCGATCTAGTTGAGAAGCCTAGAAAATAACTAATATCCTGAATTCATCTAGTAGATATTGAACATGCAAATAATTTACACTTGCTTAAGGGCAAATGTTGGAGTAGTGGGGTATCTACGAAACAACTATACGAGGGACTCAAAGTTACATTTTGTGCCCTTGCAAAACACCATAATATCATTTTCATATAGAACATTGAAAGGAGTACTAAATTTCCAAGGTCCAACCATAGGTTTCAAAGTTCCTAAATCAACAACCGAGGTGATACCCCTACTAAGAACATCTTTTGCTAAGCTGAACAAAAGAGGAGACAAATGATCTCCTTGTTGTTCCCCACGTTTAAAGCAAAGCATCTAGTAGGATGTCCATTTACCAAAATGGAAAGCATTACAGACTTTGAGCTGAAAACAAAAACAATCAAGACATTGAGTAGAAACTTCCAATCAAGAGTATCAAAAGCCTTTTGAATATCAAATTTAAGAGAAATATTATCTCAATCAAATTTATAATCCAAAATTTTTATGACCTTAGAAGCAATGAAAATGAACTCAGAAATATATCTACCCTTGATAAAACCTCGTTGTTACTTAGAGATAATTTTAGGGACAAGAATAGCAAAGTGATCCGCAAGAACCTTCGTAGTGAGCTTAAACTGAAAATTAACCAAAGCAATAGGCCTATAGTCACCAATTCTATATACACTATAGAACATAGGCCTTAAAGCTACGACATTAGAATTTAAATTCGAAAGAATCCAACTTCTGGTAAAAAATATTACACAAAGGCATAAACATCATAACTGATAATATCCCAAAAATGTTGAAAGAACCACAAAATCTGTTTCGACCAGGACCGCTTCAACCATTCACAGAAAAGACATTTGACTTCACCTCATCCAAAGAAGGGATGGGGAGTAGTCGAGAGTTATCGCCGTTAGAAACCAACTAGGGAATAATTCTAGAAACTAGCCCAGGTTCGGAACATACGTTATCTAAATCATATAACTGTTTGTAAAATTGGACAAAATGAGCTTCAATATCTACTTGGGTTGAAAGAATACCGTCCCCGATTTAAGAACATACATTTTCTATGTGGCATAACGAATTTTGGCAACTTTATGAAAAAACATTCTAGAGTACCTAGAGTTGCAATACCTATAGGATTCCAATCATGAACATTCATTAAATAGAAACCGATGCAAAACATGTCCGTCCGCGAGTATTATGACAATCAACGTCATAAATTGCTTTATGTTTTTACCTGTTTCTCTTTTTTTGAGACTTCATAAGGACATGCTGAAATCCTTTTTCTGAAGGAGCTTGAGTTTTAGAATCTTGATCATTATTTTCCTCATCTACAACATCTCCCCAAATTTTTTCTATTTTCATAAGATCACTAGAAATATTTGTATCCATGGGTGGATGGGTATGCTAGCTGCCACATGGTGCGAAAAATCAATTTTGGCAACATTCGTAAACTATGAAGCACTAGTATCTTTAGTAGTTGCAGCACTCAAATGTTGTGGATGAAGCATCACCTGAAAGATTTCAACATTAATGAGTGTAATATTTCTATCTTCTGTGGTATACTTCAAGAGCATACTATATAGAGATTAAACATCATTTTATGAAGGATAATGTCTAGAAGGGTATTTTAGCATTAAATTTATTGACATTGATCATCAGTGAGCTGATATTTTCCCAAAACCCCTTGCCAATGACAGACTCAGTTTTTTAAAGCAACATTTGAATTTAATGTTTACAAAAGAATGATGTTGAATCCTCTGTATGATTGCCTCTGGTAAAACAGAGTGAATGGTTAAGTGTATATATGTGTTTGTCTCTAATGACATTCAATTTATGTGTGCCTCTAGCCAATCCAAATTCAATTAATCCTTTGCACAATTTCCTTGTGAGTTGTGATACCTTGGCAGGGGGAAATGTATTTTTTATGAGATGAACTAATTTTAAAACCCATTTATCACTAACAACTCACTGTTTTCCTTTTTGTCTGATGACAAAAGAGGGATAATGTATTTTTGAGAAAATATATTTGAGGGAACTATTTTTTATTCTGTCAGAATATCCTTCATCTTATGAATTAAAAATCCATATTTTGAGGGGGGAGCAGGCGGAGCTTTGCTAAAATGCATTATTTTACACTTTATTTAAAATGAAAAAGGGGGAGATTATCATAACCAAGTTGATTTGAAGAATTAAAATCCTACTTGTTTCGATGATAACCAAATATGTTTGTGTGTACAATTAAATGTACTAATGTTTCAACTAAGTGTGTAGTTCCTATAGCAAGTGAATTTGTAGGATATCATGATATATTCTCTAGTATTCGACTATATACTTTGTTGATCAGACCAAGACAAATGAAACAAAGACAACGCTTCTGCTATACATTCTAAGTTGGGTGACGTGTGTGTGCCTATTGTTGTGACTCAATTGTAGTAAGCTTCAATTGAGTCTAATAATGCAAGGAGACTTTAGTTGACTCTGGTGATGCAAGCGATGCTTTGTTTCAATTGTCTCCGTTGAATGCAACCATATTCTATTTTGACTGCATTTGCTTATAATAAGTGTGACAAACAAGTGATTGTCTTTGCCTCTAACAATCACACCAAGCGCCTGAATCGTCTAACTCTAATTGGTTATGTATCCTATGAAGAAAGTCAACGATCTAAAAGAAAAGTCAACTATTTGAAGAAGTCAACACTCTAAAAAAGTCAAATGCTCTTATGATAGTCAATGATCTAAAAAATTCATTGCTCCAAGAAGACAAAACTCTGGGCATCTTCTACTAATCACCCAGAATATGTTTTGTTTGTTGATGGTCTATGAGAAATGCTCTGAGTACATAGCCTTTTCTTATTGCATCCTCTACTTCACGCATCCTTTGCTTCATCTGATTTCATGTAAAGATACGCAGAATCACTGATATGGATTCACTTCAAATTTGTTGAAAGATCTTATACGAATTTACAAAGATTAGCAATGGAAACTTCACGAAACACAAGCTGATTTTGTGCAATCGGATCAAAAGCTAGAAACCATAAAAAGATCAATATAAGGATGTGTTGCCTCCTTGAAGAATGCACAAAACTACATAATACAACAATTACTGCAATATCCAGTCGCTCTGCATAATTACTTTATTCGAAGTGTTGAAATTCTAAGATTACTTGTAAACATCCTCGTGAGAAGAGTTATTCATAAAACCTAAAGTTACCCTCTTTGTAACCAAGACGGGTAGAGGTTGTTTTCCTTAACTACTTGACGGTATTAAGTTGGAAGTTCATACGACATTGATTGAACTTGTAAACCTGGCCCGTTTATGGCTGCCTTTCCTCAACAGCTTAACGGTACTAAGTTAGAGGTGACAAAATTGAACACAAGTCATTGTGACTAGGAATGTGTTCAACTGTAAGTTCAAATTTAGTGGTGATTTAGTGGATTAACTCCTTTAGGTTGAAGGGAATGCACGTAGCTATCGCGTTGGTGGTGAACCAGTATAAATCGTTATGTTCTTTACAATTTGTTTTACTTAATTGTTCTAATATCTTTCCTTTAGTTTAGCCACACAAAAAAGCTTTAAAATAGATAACATAATTCAAACCTCCATTTTTTGGTCATTCTCGTTTCTTTATAAGAGGTTTGCGAGCTATGTCGAGTATGTAATTTATTTTTGAATCCTGCTTTTGCTAGCTTTCAGGGTTTCTCCTGGACTGCAACTTTCGTTTTTCCCGCTAGTTTTTTTTCTTTTTTTTTTCTCTTATGCAATACTAGCTTAAAGATGTGGTTGATAGCTAAGAAGTGAGAAACTATCTTTGGTTCAATGGCTTGCATATTGATAGGGGTCAATGCCAAGAAGTCTGCAATGTTTCTCAATGTTTTCATTAATATAGATTCCTCCTATAACAATAGTTGAGTTCTGATCATTGTCGCTTTTCATAATCCACTAATCTCTACTTCCTTTTGTTCTTCCCAAGGTTGTGGCTACTTCTCATTATCCTCCCTTGGAAATAGCTCAATGAATTTCCATTTGGGTCCTTGAGTGTATGTTTGAGGTTGTTGTCATAACATTGTCTGGCTATCCATTGATCTAAATGCACCATGGAGTTCTTCCGATTTTCTAAAGGAAATTTCATCGCCAAGTGAGGTGTTGACACAATACCCCCTAATACTTTGAGGATCTATCTTCCGAGGATGAGGTTGTAAGCTAGGATCCTTCCATTACAAATAACTTGGCATTGACTGACTTGATTCATGTTCCTGCCATGAATGTTATCCGAATCTTGATAAACCCTAAGACCTTGGTGCTATCTCCGGAGAACTCTACTAGGGTGTCATTGTATGGTTTAACAATTGAGTCGATAAACCAAACTACTTGAATGCTTCATCAATTATGATGTTTGTTGAACTACCCTAATCGATTAAGCTTCTTTTTACATTACAGTTCACCATCCATACTAAGATAATCATCAAGTCGTCATGTTGTTTATCTATGTCCTTGTAATTCTTCTTTTCAAAACGTAATTACTGGTAGTACATTTCCTATCTGAGTTGGGTCACATACTGACTTGGAAGGTTTAAGGTCTCTCTTTCTAGCGCCTCTGATAGTGCCTCCCCTGCAAGTCCTCGTGATATAACCATTGGTTGAGGTGGAGATCTTCTACCCTTTATTTCTTATTTGCCTCACCTCTTCTCAAGGCTTCGAGATCTACGACGAGGATTTGGTGACCTCGATCTCCTTCTACGTGATATGGGTTTTATTGTATCTTCACATCTATCTTTCTCTTCTCTATACTATATGTAGGTAGCCATGTATTTTTATTTTTATTTTTATTTTTATCTAAAACAGTAACTGCAAGAAATTTTCATTCAAATGTCCATGTATCATGTCGTACTCACAATATAGTATTTTTTATGCGTCCAGCCTAAACTCTTTTTACTTAGGTAAATTGATTGAGTAGGTTAGGGTAATATGCATCTAAAAAGATTCTTCTTGTTTTCTATGTTAGCAGGGTTAAACGAGTAAAGTTTTTTTTTTCTTCTATTATTTCCTTTATTGTTTCTTCCCCCTCCTTAGTTGTGCTTGTTGTGAGGAGATGTTTTGTACTCCGTTCTTCTGGCTGCAACCACTTCTTCCATTATTATGTATTTGCTTGCCCCTTTTTTTCTCAGTTTGTTGAGTGTTTAAAAGGTCTTTTTTGCTAGCGAATATAAGAAAGGTCCTAGTTTCAGACCTGTTACTAAGGCATGTAAGGCTACAGTAGGATTCAGATTCTTAATCTATAAGGTTTCATTTGACTTCTACCTAGAACAACCTAGAAAAATCAAACTGCTCTGATTTATTCAACTGGTAGTAAATTAGGATACAAACATCTTGGTGAATTACTTCCAAGACTTGACTTATTTCTTGGGGAGGCGGGAAAACCATTAAAGTGTAGCTCTTTTTAAGGTACAAGGTCAGACGATGCATTTAAGGGGATCATATGTCTGATAGAGTTTCATTATGGAATTGAAAGAGGTTAAATGCTCTTGCGGGTCCATCTTTTTGTCGTATTCTTCAATAATCGAAAGCAGAAACACTTTGGTATTGGTTCCCTATTGATCTTGTTGGTGAAAGGGATTTGTGTTATGTTTTCTTTGGGTTTCTTTCTTTTAGGTGGACCTCAAGAGGATTCTTCACTCCCTAAAGCAGATCTTATCGTACTAGCACGTCAGTCACTTCTAGTCTTCCTTAATCATTGCTCCCTTCTTCATGAGCCTTCATTTCTTCGATGGTATCCTTTGTTCCTCTCCCGTTCCAACTGGGTGGTCGTGATAACAATGGTCGCAATGTCTAGGCCTCTCTGTGTTGCTTCTTTGTTAACAAAGAACTTTGATGTGGAGAGCTTTTTGCCCTGTTTGGATGATTCCAATGTGACAGAGAGAGCCATGTTTCAGAGATTTTGGCCAAGTTTGGATGATTCAAAGATTTTTGTATTGTTTTTCTGGACATTTGATCCTCTATTATGTCGACTTGGTTCTCCTTGAGCTGGCTTGGGGGGAGCTCTGTTTTTAGTAATAGCCATTGTGGTGTGATTTTTAGGCCTAACAAAATTTTATCAAGGCCCCACAATGACTGCCAATGTTTTTATATGAACTTTCAAAGTCGATTACTTTTGTGGCAGAACGTGGAGTTCATGATTCCTGCTCTAAAGATGAAGTGTATCTGCAAAGACACTCTGATGTCAATGTAAAGTAGGGTGTAAATAGATAAAAAGTATAATTAGTAATGAATGAGGTGTGTGATACCTGGGGTTGAGTCCCCTATTTGTAGAGTGGTTAGGCTTATATTTGATGTTGTTGTTTTCTATTGTCCTTGAGATGATCATTGAGGTCATAGTAGAACTGTTGTTATCTAAGATGTAACTATATATTCAAATACCACTACACATATAAAGTTCCTATATGTGAGAACTAAAATTCGGAAGCAACTCTTACCTTACGGCGCTTCCTTACACATCAAAGTCGTGCTATACAAAGTTATCACCTTGTTGACAGTCAAAGTCTCAGATCCATTCACTGCTCTTAACCTTCATCAAGTAAAATGGTAAGTCAAAATTAAACCTTTATGGAGCTAGTTAAACCTGACTCTTGTAATCCCCTTAGAGTATGTTGTCCTCACCAAAACAATTTAATACATTCCTCTACGTTAAACTAAATCATTTTTGGCTTAATCATTATAACCAAAAATATAAATTACCAATTTCACTTCTCAACTAGTTTTCTCAAAATTTCAATTACCAATTTCTCAAATTGACTTCTTTTCAAGCTTTAGAAGCAAATAATCTATCTAACAAAATAATCACATAAACTAATTGTTAGATAACAACTCCCCGATTATCAAAGTGGTCACTTTTCAACATCCTGATTTTCTTGAAAATTAAACAGTTTTTGAAACTTTAGTTCTTCCTTGTGATAATATTTTGAAACACCATTAAGGACTATTTTTTTATAAGTAAAAAAGTTAACTAATTAAGTTTTAACCCACTTTAAATTATAAGGTCACAAATGTTAGATTCAAGTTGGTTTGAAGAAATAATGAACCTTAATTGTTTAAGTGATAACAAATATTATTTTGTAGGATCAATTTATTGTGCTAATAATTTATTTAAGTATGCAGACTCTTGTCATGAGATTTTAAAAGTCTTTACGCTGATGAATAAACAAGCTAAACAAAGTAGATATCACAATACTCTAATATATTTGTTTAGATATAATTGTTTATGAAAAGTTCGCTCTCAATGCACATCTGTTGAATTTTCTAATACCAGTTCACTCTCGTGATTCTGTGTCTGATAATCTTATCATCCAATTTGACCATAAGATAAAGTCAACACTTTGATAAGAAGTCTACGCTTCAACATCCTTTGATCATCATAGTAGACTTATCCTCTGCCTGAAGCAGTGCATAACATCTTATGGCCATCCTGTCTTTTCTATCAAAATATGTTGAATCATTATGAAGACGGATTTGGATAAGCTTTCAATGTTGATTAGAAATCTCTGAAAATTTGATACGAGTTATTATTTCACATGATGATTTCATGCAATCACAACAACGTTCATAAACCCTAATGAACTAAATGGTTCTCTATAAAAGGATTTGTGACCGCCAAAAAGAAACATATATCAACAATGAAAAACAAGAGAAGAATTCATGTCATTACAAATTACAAACTCTTGAAATTCTCTTGTATTAGCGCTAAGTGCTAAGAAACCTAAAAAATATTCTGAGAGCAATATATACTCTTGTATGAGAATTCGTTCCAAATCTAATCTACACACTTTGTATCTTGGCCTGGTAGCGGCTTCCGTCCTCAATAGTTTAACTGTACTAAGCTAGAAGGTTGAGAAGACTTGAACGCAATCAGGATGACTAGAAGGTGTTCAATGCACTTGTGATTCCTCTATTTGAAGCTAGACATAGCTACTGTGTTGATGGTGAACTAGGATAAATTGGTTTATGTTTATTTCCTTATCTCTTGTTTACTGTTTCACTTATTCCTATTTTCACATCATCAGTTTTTTGTACATTGTTTTAATTAAGTTTTTGAAACAAACACAATTCAAACCTCTCCCCTCTTTCTTGTGTTTTTCTCTCTACAATTGGCATTAGAGCTCAACCTCAAGGTTGGGCACTTAATTGTATTCGAGTAAAGAACTTATTATTATTATTTGTGATAATGCTACGTGTTTAAATGTTAACCAACCTCCCTTGTTTGATGGGGAAATATTTGAATACTGGAAAGACCAGTTGAGAAGTTTCTATATCTCACATGATCTTGAACTTTAGGACATTGTCGAAGACGACTATGAAGCTCCTAAAAAAGATGTTGGTGTTGAAATATCCTGAAACAATCTCAACGTTGATTAAAAGAGACAATACAAGATGGATCACAAAGCTTGAACTTATATGATAAATGGCATCACCTTCAAAGAGTTCAAAAAATACAGCAACAAGGAAACAGCAAAAAGCATCTTTGATGTCTTTGTTCTCAAATATGAAGGAAATAAACAACTGCATGAAGCTAAAGAAATTCTACTTTTCAAGAAGTACAACTATTTCAATTGGAAGGAGATGAAGATATTGAGAGAATGTTTTCTAATTTCAAATTCAAGCCTCCGAACTAAAGGTTCTCCAAAAGAGCCACACTACATCTGGTCTTGCCAAGATCATCAGAAGTCTACCTAGCAAGTGGAGATCAAAGGTAACTAAAATTCTAGAGGCTAAAGTGAAGTAGAAATATCAATTTACAAGGAAATGGTTTGAGTTGCAAATTAACCCTTTTAAAATTTCTTGTTAAAACTTAAAGATTTTAACTCAAGATTGATCTTGGTTGTGAAAATAGAGAACATTCTTGGTTATGAAAACAGAAAACGGAGAATATTCTTTGTTAGTAATAAACACACTCCGGGCTACGTCCAGTCCTCACAGTTTGTGAGATTTTTCACTAAGTGTTCAAATGAATAACGTTCTTGGTTTTTATACCACCAATTCAAATCAACCTTGATTTGTTGCACAACTTTACCTTTCTGCCCAAAAAGGATTTCAACAGTCTACCTTTCAACCTTTTAGACGATTTTACACTTTACCTTTTCACATAAAAAGATTTTCTACAAGCTACTCAAACTATCTTTAATACAATAGTTTTGAGTTTACACAATAATGATTTAAAGTGTTTTATTAGAATCTGAAGCTCAACATGTTTCTGTTTTCATTCTTTTGACAGAGAAATACAATAGAATGATTCTAGGAATCAAATGAGAAAAATCGGAACTAATTATATGTAAGAATATGAGAGACTTTCGAGTATGACTGTAAGTAAGTGATGATTTATTTTGCGCTTGAAACTCTAACTTTTCCTTAAGTTTGAAGTTCTTTTTATAGGCTTCAATGAGGCTTATGACGGCTCATATGACCGTTAGAAAGGGTCTAGCTGCATGTGTCAGCATGTGGATAAGATCATACTTGAAACAAGAATGTTCTTGGATGAACATTCTTTGTGCTACTGCTTTATGAAGAAGCTGATATGTAGCCTTTGAATTATCCATCATTGACAATAATTTTAATCATGAAGAGCTTAAAAGCTCCCCCCTCATAATGTGCTATAATTTTTGAACCAACATAAATTTCATTATGCATTAAAATGATGGATATACATTATTCAGGCATATGTTTCAAGCTAGCAAAATATATAGAAGTTCAATTTACAAAAAGAGTTTTTAGTACATATCAGATTTCATAAAATCTAAAATAATTTTCCACCTTTGTCAAAACAAAAAGGAATAGGAGAAAAAATGACAGCTAAAGCCTATTTAGAAAGAGACGGGGAAGATCTTTCACATGAAGAAGATCGAGACGGTTCCGGAACAGCCTGGAAGGAGGGAGGATAATTTAGTGGAGGAGGATCAATTCCTAACTTTGGAGCAAATTGGGTTGTTGTCCAATTCAGCAAATTAGCATACTTTTTGTACTGATGTTCTTGACGTGCCATAACTGTTTGACGGGCAGCCATGATTGAGTTGTTGGTTAACTCATTCTCAATTCTTGGACGTTTGATAGGGCGATGGGAAATGGACTGGGTTTTTCATGTAGTCCTTATTTGTGGCAACTATCATTTTCTGAATTATTATGTGGGAAAGATTAACCCTCTTGTAGTTAAGGAGGTGATAAATGATCAATGCATCATTTTCAGAGACATACTCGTGACTCTCACAATGAGGTAAGATGAAGTGTTGACTGATGTTGTTGAACACTTTGCAAATGGGCTTTAGAGATGTAGACAAATAGTTTTTGGAGCCGACTTGAAACCTATCAGTAAGGACTTCCTTCTTGTTAAAGTTTTGAAATGTTTACCAGTTCTTACCAAAAAAATAGTAGGACTATCAATCGGTAGATCAAGAATGGATGCAAGGATGGCAGGGGTTAGCCTTATTTCAATACCCTTGAGATTAGTCACTAGAAGTGATTTCTTAGGAAAAGTTTGGGCTTTGTAGTGGAATGGCCGCACCCCATTAGGATAGAAACAATCAGATTTCTAAAGAAATGCAGTCCAACCAAGGGCATCCGTGTGGTGTTTGATAGAGTTGCAATCAACTATTAGATTATCAAGCATAAAAACTCTACCAATACCAATAGGTGTCTCAATCCATTTTTCAACATACAACTTTTGGAGTTTGGAAGGAATGTGTGGAGGCATCTGGAGTTTGGGACCATATAGAGTGGGATTGAATTTAGTAGGGGGGAGACTGTTCTTGAGGAACAATTTGTTGTGGAGAATGTTCTTGGGTGGGAGTTCTAGATGGAGAATGTTCTAGTGAAACAAATTTTTTAGGGGAACGTTCTTGGGTTCGAGAACAAATAAGTTTTTGGGGATTTTTTGATTTTTTTCTTAGCCAAGTATTTGGACAGTGTTATAGTCGAAGTGGTTGAGGGTTTCGAAGATGAAAAAATTTCATTGATAAGTTTCATTTTCTAGGTTGAGGGAGTTGATTGAGAAGGTTCAGTTTGGGAAAATGGTTGAGTAGGTATAGTGGGAACATCATGCTCTGAGTTGTTATTATCAGATATAGTGTAAATAGTAGGATATGAGGTTTTGGCTTTGGATGTTCCTATTCCTACCATTACACACATGGACCTCATTGGGCTTCAATAGGTTTAGAAAACAGTTAGCGTAGATGTGGAGGAAATTCACAGATAGCTTTGGGCTTCATTAGGAGTTGGGCTTTGGAAGATAGGGGAAGTACAATTGACAAGGGATTGAGAGAAATGGGATTATGGTTTGAATATGGGGATGAGGACAAGTAGTTCGAGAATGTGTTTTCACAAGATTCATTTGGATGAGTTGGTCTCAGAGTTGGTATGGGTGAACGATTGAGGAACTGAGAAGATGGTGGAGATGATGATGAAGATGCATGCATGTTAGGGCAAGGTTCTTCCTAGCGGACAATTTTGTTCGAGCCATTTTTGAGATTTTCGCATAAACGGTTTGAAGGTTTTGAGAAAATGAAGTTGCAGTTTGGAAGATGAAAAATCAGTTTTATGGAAGATAAAAGATCACGATGATGAAGTTGCAGTTTTGATGTTTGTGGAGGGAAGGTGAGATGATTGATGGTTGTTGGAAAATATGAGAATAGGGGTAGAGTTTAACAGCGTGGCAGTTTCTTTTGCAGACGATGGAACACGTCTAATTAATGTCATGCAAAAAGCTCTTTTGCAGATTTTATGAGAAAAATGGAGAATGATGAACGAAAAAAAACAGAATGATTGAAACAAACTAAGAACGTTCTTGGTTTTCATACAAGAAAAAATAAAATAACGCAAACTAACTGTATTTTTTATAATTCTTAGTTTTCTTTAATAAAATTAAAATTTTCCTCTACAAGAGGTTTGGTAAAAATATCAACAAGTTGTTTTTTAGTATCTACAAAGATTAATTCAACTTCCTTTTTATTTACATGATCACGAATAAAATGATGCTTTATTTCTATGTGCTTGGGTCTTGAATGTTGAATGGGATTTTTGAAAGATTTATAGCACTAATATTATCACAGTAAATTGGGATGTTTGAATAACTTATAGAGAAGTCTTCTTGTTGATTTTTTATCCAGAGAACTTGAGAACATCAGTTTGTCGCTGAGACATATTCAGCTTCGGTTGTTAATAAAGCAATTGTATTTTTTTTCTACAAGACCAGCTTAATAATGCCTCTACTAGAAACTGACATTGTAATACTGAAGAAGTTCTTCCGTCACCGCATCTATCCAAGATTGGTCAATTATGGCTTCTTTGATTGATTTTGGTTCTATTTGGGAGATCATTGCCATGTTATTATTTATATCATCTATGAATTACATTATGGTTCTAATCCCATCAGTTTTATTTCCAATGATTTGATTTTGAGGATTATCACTTATTGTTCTCCAGCTTTTAGGAGGAGTATGAAACAAAGATTGTTTATCATTATCGGTTTCCTAGGAAACATTCTGTTGTTTTTGTCCAGAATGTTCTTCCTCTTCATCATCTTTTTTACTTAAGTCTAGATCATTAAATTCATCAAACAATATATGCATACTAATTTCAACAATTTTGAGAAATAAATGATGTTGATTCCATGGTCTTTTCAATTGGAGATTGATGAACAAGACAAAGATTGAATCTCAAACTTCATCAATCTCTTCTTTTTTTCTTTTTCTCGTTCGTGTTTTTCTCTTGTTTATCTTCTTCTACCACAACAATGAAGTCATATTCAATCTTTAACTTCTCCTCCATTTTCTCAAACTCAACCACTTGCGCAAATAACCTCTCACATTGACTTTCAAATCGTTCAATTGAAACCATGTTATTCTTCATTAATTCAACCAAAACATCCTTAATGTGAAAGTCCATGTCATCTGATTCTTTGGATAGAATTTTAGGAGGTGGAATTTGTTCCCAATTATTGTTTTTCATATAACACTCGTTATCCTTTGCTTCTATAACCAATAAATCTTCATATTCTAATTGTGCAACATTTTCATCAATACAAGTTCCATTCTTATATCCTTTTCCGCAAAAGTCACACCTAAGATGCTGCATCAGAGGGATCTGAGGGTGATCTTTTAAAAATGTATCTCTCAAGATGTGTCCCTCAATTATGTGCAATATGGCAGATATAAGACAAGCATAACACTCTTCATATAATTGTAGTACAATATCATCATTACAATTTTCCATGCTCTACAGCAAATAGTTAACTCAAACAAAGAAGAAACAAAACACTAGCACATGACATTAGCAAACTCAACAAATAAAAATAGAAAATAAAAGAAAAACATATTTTTTTCCAAAATTCAAAATAAAATAAAACAAAAATTTTATTGCAGAGTTTCAATTAAGTAGCTAAATTTTAACTCAATAGTGAGATGGCAATCCCCGACAACGGCGCCAAAAAACTTGACAGCAATTCAACAAGTGTACGAAATCGTTGCAAGTAATAATTAAAATGATAGTACCAAGTGTCGAACTCAAGGATTGCGTTTTACTATTGAATTATATTTAATTACGAAAATTGAACAAAAAGTTTCCGATTTGATTGAAATAATATTTAAAACTAACAATAGTAATAAAATTGATCCTTTATAATAAGAAAAATGACAGGGAGGAGTTTCGCTTCGAATCCAACCTTAGTGTCTAATTTGATCCAAGTTACTGAATTCCTTTATTGAATTCTCTTTATTATTATTTCCCTAATGTCTTAGTGACATAACCTTTAATTCCAAACTTAACCATAACCCTTTAGTGGATTTAATATTAGACTTAAGCTTTACGGAACAAGAATTCTCTTTTCAAACTGATGTCTTTGCAACATATTTAATTGGTTTAATGACCTGCATCTATCCCTAGACTACAATATCATGAACTTTTCATCTCAAGCATTCGTAAAGTCCACTGCCATTTCAAAATACGAATCGTAGAACATTTTAAAGTTGATCAAGAAATAAAAAGCATTAAGAACATAAATGATAAAAATAAACTCATTCATATAACTAGAAATCAAATAAGAAAACTAAGGGTTTCATCTTGTTACACTCATCCCTAACAAATAGGGTTTAGTTACTCATGACAGAGATATAAAAGATATAGATTAGAGAATAATTACAAGAAATATTCATGAATAATTCTTGATAAAACTGCTCCAATGGTGTTAGAAACGCTCATCTTTGAGTTTTTTTTGCTAGAGCACAAGTCTCCAAACTTCACAATAGTAAAATGGATACCTAAAAAGTAAGAAAAATGTGTTTTTTATACATTCTGTTGCGCATCACGCGCCCCAGGCGCGCCTCAGGCGGATTATGGCAGGTCTAGCGCAGAAATACGCCTCTGGCACTGGTTTCGCCCTTAAAGCGATCATCATCTTATGTCTTGCCTTTAGTGCCTTTTATACTCTTTTTAGTCCGAATTTAGTTTTGTTGTCTTCACGAAACTTGTAGCTATGGATCTTAGCTTTCATTTGAACTTGGTTTGACTCCAATCGGACATCTACAACTCTCTATATGGCAGAAATACTCCACATACGTCATGTTGATTTCTCACCAAAATTCAGTACTGCACTAAAACCAAGAAGCAACGCAAAACTACGAAAAAAATCTCTACTTAATTAAGGAAATAATAACATAAATATTTCATTAAATCAAAGAACTAAAAAAAACAAAATATATCAAATAATTCCTTAAATTAACTAGTGAATAAAAGATAAATAAGACTAAAAACAATTAAAAGTATGCATATGATGAAGAGTCGTCAAAGATGTAACATGAAGTATTAATAGCTTCAGCCCAAAAGTATTTTTCAACATTAGATTCTTCCAAGATTGGTTTTGCCATTTCTTGTAGAGATCTATTTTTTTTCTTTCAACAACTCCATTTTGTTGAGGAGTTCTTGTGCAAGATAGATTGTGAGAAATGTCAAGTTCATCAAAGAAGGTTTTAAAGATGCATTTGTAAATTCCCTTCCATGCATCGTCTTTTTGTTTTAAGAAAAGAACCCAAGTGTATCGAGAAAAATCATCAACAATAACAAAATCATATTTCTTTCCTCCTAAACTAGTTGTTTTGAGGGAGCCAAAAAGATCTATGTGAAGAAGTTCGTGAATTCTGTTTGAGGATATAAAATTCTTTGAATGAAAGCTACTCTTGACTTGCTTTCATTTTGCACATGCTTCACATATTTTATCTTTACCAAAATTTAGTTTAGGCAAGCCTCTGAGAAGTTATAATTTTGAAATTTTTGAAATTGTTTTCATGCTTATATGACTTGTTTTCTTATGCCAAATCCATTTGTCTTTATCGATTCAAATAAAACATGATTCGTAAGGTAGTACCTCAAGATATAAGACATACAAATTTTTCTTTCTTGTTCTAGAGAAAATAACTTCCCCATAATTTGTTTTTATGACTTCACATAGGTTAGGTTTGAAAATAATTTCAAAGCCATTGTCACATAGTTGACTTATGCTTAAGAGATGATGTTTCAATCCTTCCACATATTGAACATCAGTTATTGGAGCATAATTTTTCTTACCAATTGTTCCTTTACCTTTAATATGAGCTTGATTATTGTTCCCGAAAGTGACAAAACCTCCATCTTTCTTGACAAAAGACTTGAAGCAGTCTTTATCACCAGTCATATGTCTTGAATAGCCACTGTCTAAAAGCTATGGCTTTTTCTTGACACTTAGAGATCCAGTCTGCATGAGGTGTTGTATTTAATTTAGGTACCCACTTGGCTTTGGGTCTTTGAGAGTTAGTTTTAAAGATTGATCATTTTTTAAGTGAGCAGGTTGATTCAGAGTGTCCAATCTTGTAGCAATAAGAACACTTTGTTGCTGGTTTTGGAAAAAGATTTGAAACTTTGAGTTTTAAACATCTTTGTAGCTGGTTTTGATAAACTTCCAGAACGCTCTCCTGTTTTCAGACTTTCTGAAGAAATTTCTGTTTTTCTTCCCTAACATTCTTCCTTTTTCAAGCTTTCAGGAGAAGGTTCTATTCTTGTTCCTGGACGTTCTTCTATTTTAAAATTTCTTTTGTTTTTAATTTTTTTTCATTTATTTTATTAAAATAACATGCAAATTCCAGATATCCAATCTTACTGCAATATGAACATTTGGTTTTGCTTTTGTCCTCTTTTCATTTAGGAACAAAGAAGTTTTCAAAAAAAATTTATTTTAGTTTTATCAAAATCAAAACCAGCTTTATCAAAGATTCCTACTTGAGATCCCATAATTTTTTGAAATGTTTCAATAACTTTAATAAAATTTAACAAGTCTTTTTAAAAATTTCATCTTCAATTTTGAGGAGAACGTTTTCCTTTTGCATTGCAGAACATTCTTGGTTTCTTGTTTTTCAACTTTAAAATTTTTTAACTGAGATTCTTTCGGATCTTGAATGACTTTTTTAAGTTCATCATTCATAGCCTGAGTTTTCTCTTTCTCTTTTTTTTTCTTGGTGAAATTTTTCTTTTAAAGAACTACAGTTTTTGACAAGAAAGCTTGAATCATTTAGCAAGTTATCAAATTCTTTTTCCATTTTATCACACAAAGGACAAGGTTCATAATTTCTTGCCTCATTTTTTACTACATTTTCCATTAAGCATATCTTGGCTTCTTCACCTTTATCTGCATCAGATTCATTTGAGCCATCCCATGTAGCTATCATCGATTTCTTCTTGAAGGGAAACCTTGTCCACTTTTACTTAAGGGACATTCAACTTTGTAATGTCCTAATTTATTACATCCAAGACATGTGATTTGGCTCTTGTCCACTTATGTTTTGGGATTTTCTTTTTTGTTAGGAAATCCTTTCTTGATTCGGTCTCTTTTTCTCAACATTCTTTGAATTCTTCTAGTAAGAAGGGTTATTTCTTCATCAACATCTTCTTCTCTAGTTTCTTCTAATTCTTCATATGTTTGTACTGGTACACTTTCTTGGGATGCTTTGAAAGCTATTGCTTTGCCTTTCTTGAATGGTTTATCTTCATGTAACAACACTTCATATGCTCTTAAATTTCCAATAAATTTTTCTAATGCAAGCACTTCATGATTCTTGACTTGGCTTATAGTTGTCACCATTGGTCTCCATATTACAAGGAGATATCTCATACTCTATCTTGTATTGAGTATGCTTTCCCTAAGGAGTGTATTTCATTTACAATGGTTGTAAATCTCGAGTACATCTTATCAATGGTCTATCCTTTGTTCATATAAAATAGTTCGATTTTTCTTATGCCTATGTCGATTCTTTTTTCTTTTACGTGACTTGTTCCTTCGTAATGGGTTCGTAATGTGTACCATACTTCTTTAGCAGTTTTGCATTCATCAAATCTTTCATTTTCTTCTTTATTTAAGGCACGAGATAAAAATAATTGAGCTTTAGAACTTAGGAGTACCTTAGATTTATCTTCAATTTTCCAGTTCGCTTCTCTTTTTTCATCCGATCTTGAATCTGCTTGGTTTACTCTTGGATTGAAATATCCTTCTATTATGATACGCTACATTCCTGTATCTTGTGATTTCAGAAATTATTGCATCTTATTCTTCCAGAAGTAATAATTTGTGCCACCAAAGCATGGTGGCATGTTTGAGGATCCTCCTTCTACAATGTATTTTGCTTTTGACATTTTTCTTATAGATCTTTTTATCTAAAACTATTTGGGTGTTAATCTTTTTAGAGACTGAGCTCTGATGTCAATTGAAGTAGAAATGTCAATTTACAAGGAAGGGGATATGAATTGTAAATTAACCCTTTTAAAATTTCTTGTTAAAACTTAAAGATTTTTACTCAAGATTGATCTTGGTTGTGAAAATAGAAAACAAATAATGTTCTTGGTTATGAAAACAAAAAACAGAGAACGTTCTTGGTTAGTAATAAACACACAATTTATATTATCTATCTAATTTAATAATTAAAAGACTGTAAATAAATATAGATAAGAGGAGAGAAATCATGTAAAGATTTATACCAGTTCACTCAATTCGACTACATCCAGTCCTTAGAGTTTGTGAGATTTTTCACTAAGTGTTCAAACGAAGAATGTTCTTCATTTTTACACCACTAGTTCATATCAACCTTGATCTGTTACACTGATTTCCCTTTTTGCCCATAAAGGATTTCAACAGTCTACCTTTCAACCTTTGAGAGGATTTTTACACTTTACTTTTTACACATAAAAGGATTTTCTACAAGCTACTCAAACTATCTTCAATACAATAGTCTTGAGTTTACACAATAATGATTTAAAGTGCTTTGTTAGAATATGAGAAAGCTTAACACTTGTTTGAGTTTTGATTCTTGACATAGAAATACAATAGAATCATTCTAGGAATCAAATGAGAAAAATCAAAACTAATTCTATGTAAGAATATGAGAGACTTTCGAGTATAATTATAAGTAAGTGATGCTTTTCTTTGCACTTGAAACTCTATTTTTTCCTTAAGCTTGGAGTTCCTTTTATAGGCTTCAATGAGGCTTATGACAGCTCATATGACTGTTGGAAAAAGGTCCAGCTTTCATGTGTCAGCTTGTGGATAAGATCAGGCTTGAAACAAAAGTGTTCTTGGCTGAACATTATTCCTTTTACTGCTTTGTGAAGAAGTAGATCTGTAGCTTTTGAATGATCCATCATTGAAAGTATTTCATGGACTTGTATCAGTTGTTCATATATCTCAGATATACAGTGGAAGTATACACTTCAAGAACGTTCTTCGTTCTTGCCAATCAAGCTGGAGAATGATCCGTCTTGACTATCTATACTAAACTTGCTTGATTTATCATGAACCACATATTTTATCCTTTGCATTTTGGATTGATTCTTTATAGAGATGAATCATATATACTCCTGGAGAATATTGATAACCTGATTGTTAAATCCAGGAGCAAATTTTTCTTCAACAGTGGAGATCATTTTGTTCTTGAAGATTCAGAACTATGGAGAGCGTTCTTCATTTTCCATACTTCTGTCAAGAACGTTCTCCATTATGTCTTTGTATTTTTGCTTCCTTTTCAATGTGATTTTTCTTGTAATGTTTGGTACCTATATTTGATTATTACACTAAAAAACACATGTTAAATGAACATATCATTTAAAATCATAATTAACATTCTTAAATAACCTTTGTTTGTTTACATCAAAATACTAATAAAGATTTTGTCTTAACATAAAGATCTTAACAAATTTCCTATGGAAGAGTTGATGAGTTCACTTAGATCTAGTGAAAGATGAACCAAAAAGGAAAGTTACTAGCTCTAAAATCCAAAGGAAACATAGCAAACTCCAAGGCTCTACAAGCTAAGGAGGACTCAGATGAAAATGAATTATAAGATCAGAGTAAAGATCATACAATGAAGAGCTACCATTCATTTCAAAGAAAATCTAGCGCATGTGGAACAACATGAAGAAATAATTTCCCAAAAATTAATTTAGATGATCCACAAATAGTAGAGAAGGAAAAGATCAGAGTAAAGATCATACGATGAAGAGCTACCATTCATTTTAAAGAAAATCTAGCACATGTTGAACAACAGGAAGAAATAATTTCCCAAAAATTAATTCAAGTGATCACAAATAGTAGAGAAGGTAAAGAAAAATCTAAAAAGAGTAAAATCACCTACTATGAATGCAAAGAACTAAGACATTTCAAATCAGAGTATCCTAACCTTTAGAAAGGAAATTCTCAAACAAAATACTTCAATATAAAGAATAAGAGTCTTATGGCTACTTGGGAATCCTAGGATAAAGATGAAGAACATGCAAACATCGCTTTGATGGCAGATATCTACTCTAACTCTGACAAAGAATCCAGTGATGAGGAAATTGAGGTACTATTTGATCTATCTTGCAATGAACTTATAATTATGTTAAATGATTTTTAAAACAAGAATCATAATGTCTCCTCAAAACTAACAAAACTCATAAAACCTCATTCTATCTTAACAGACAAGTACAACTCCCTTGTAAAATACTTTGAAAACTTACAAATCGACAATCTAACTTTGAAAGAAAATATCTCAAAAGCCTTAGAAATAAGTACTAGTAATTATGATAAGTATGAAAAAACTTTTCAAGATTTTCTAGCAAATGGCTAGACAAAAGAAAACATGCTTATTTGATCAATGGTGTTAGCATAAACAACTAAAAAGTATTTCCTTTCAGGAACCAGATGAAACTCCAAAGATTAACTTATCTGAAACTGTGTGGGCATATTGCTTTAAGAAAACTAATGATATAAGAACTTGTCCAATGTTTTGAAACATGGAAAGCCAAAACCCCTTTCAAAACTAACAAACTAGGACCCAATCCAATGTGGGCACCTAAAAACAAAGTAATATATTTTGCAAATATTCGTAGCCATAAAGTTGAAACACCAGTTATGGTACCTGGATAGTGGAAGCTCACGACTCATGATGGGATAAAAGTCTATGTTCCAAAACTTGACCCATAAGGATGGAAGATTTATGAGGTTGGAGGAAATCAGAAAGGTAAGATCAAAGGGTGTGGCACAGTAGATACTGGTAATCTCCCCTTTATTAAAAAAGTTCTAATAGTAAAAGGACTAATGCATAACTTTCTGAACATAAGTCAACTAACTAATTGTGGTGATGATATTGTCTTCAATCAAAATTCATGTAAGAAAATTAGTCAAAGAAATTGGATGAATATTTTTTTCTGGTCAGAGAAAAACAATATTTACAAAATAAAGTTATCAAGTTTTGGAGAAACAAGAAGTGAAGTGTCTCATGTAAATGAATAAAGAAAAATTGATATGGCACAAGAGGTAAGACAATTGTTCGTCTCTGAGAATTTAATTTCTAAAGTTATTGTGACTGATAGAGATCTTGTCATGATGAATGTTATTAGTGTTGTGTTTTCTACTTCAATTCATTTGCTATGTCATTTTCATATTGAAAAATGTTGGGGCAAGATGCAAACAATATGTGAAAAATGATAGACAAGATGAAGTAATGGATTTATGGAAAAAAAAATTGTATTTCCGACTAGTGTGGAGGATTATGATTAGGGCTGTACAAAAAAACCGGTTTTGAGACTCAAATCCAAAATCAGATCCAAAACCATTTTTAATAACCGGTTAAAATAATATGAATATAAACCGGTTTATTTAAAACCGGTTGGATAACCACCCATATTTTATTTTTGGATTTGGATTTAAACCAGATTTTATCCACTCAATTCCCAAATTCCAATCTCAGAACCCTAAATTCCCAAAACCCCGAAAAGCATTTTCCGGCAGCGTTTTCCGGCAGCGTTTCCCAGCAATCTTTCCTTCCGGCAAACCGACATTCCATCTTTGAAGCACCTTCCTTCCTTCTTTCTCAAACGTTTACATTTGGTTTGTTTCTATTCATCCTTACTAAGTTTTTTCTCTTGTTTATTCTTCTTAGTTTCTTCATTTCTATTCGTTTATTCTTGCTTGAAAATCAAATTCCTATGTTTGTATTAGAGGAATTACACAAAAGGGTGTTATTAGATTATGGTAGCGACAATGAAAATGAAAGATGTGTTAGTTTTATTGAGCTTGCTTTTAATTACTTTGAAAATGAATGTTCTCAACGACCATATCCTTATTGATGATTTTGCAGTCTATTGAAAAGAGTGGGGATAGGGGTTGTAAGAGTATACCAATTTTATGTTAAAGACCCATCAAAATATATTAGGGGATCTTTAAGAGATGCAACCAACATTTCTATTGCTTTAAAGAATGAAAATGATGTATACAATAAGTGCATTGAATTAAACTACTACACACTTTAACGGTCTATTTTCCACACATGTTGTTCCATCAGGGCTGTTTTAGGCCAATTGATTTGGGCTGCAGCCTATTTGACCAATCCCAAATAGTACCATTTTCCTTGCTTCATAATTATAAAGAGTTTGAATGACAAACACAAATAGCCAAAGCTTAGATTTCCTAAAGTTTATAATGACATCTCACAAACACAAGTTCAAAGAAAAAGAGTTGAGAGAGTTACTTTAAGTTGTTCAGTATATGATTGAATAAGATTATCAGCATACTCATGTGGTGTATACTGACTGCCTGTGGAATAAAATTGAGGCATGAAATAGTTGTTTAGATAATCATTGCTGCCCAATCCAATTGAGTAAATACACTTGCTCAAGTATGTTGCAGCTTGATCCTCATTTCCAAGTAAATTTACCACTTGAGACATAGTAGTTTGGTAATTTTGCACCTGGCCACTAAAACTAATGCGCCCTTCCTATAAAAAACAAAACAGTTTTACAACATAATTAACCAAAATGCATAAAATTTAAATATAATTAATTACCAGTTGCTGTCCAGTTTCCTCTCTAATTCCAGCAGCTGCAGATGCATAATTGACTCCTTTTAGTATGGCATCATCACTGGCTGATGCATAGGGAGGAATATAATCATCGAATCCCAATAGTTCAGCTGTTAAATTTCTACACATAGTTAGACAACATTGAAAAAAATAATTCCTATGCTATATGCCACAAAAATCTTTTGTTTGTTTTTACCAAATCGGTACTTGTAGTAAATATTGGATTTGGCAGTAAATTTTGCCTTTATTACTTGTATTTCTACCTTTATCAAAAAGGTAAACCATATTGTCTTAAATTTCATATTCAGTGCCATCAAACAGACCCATGTGAATGGAATTTCAAGGCCAGTCACATGACTCACACACTCATGAATGAGGTATAGTAGCTTCATAGAGGCCTAGTTTACTGTAATCAAGTAAGCTGTTTCATGCTTATTTCAATAACATTATTGTGCAAAGGAAAATGACATTTATGTTTTCTCTCCTCTAACAATAGAGAAATTTATTATGCTCTGTACTACAAGATTCCAATTCTACATTGACTTACGTAGCAATAGCATTAGGACTTTGGTGGCAATTGAGAAAGTTAATATACTTTCTCAAATCATATACTGAGATAATTTGTAAAGTAAAAGCAGTAAAGGCACTGATAATGCTACGTGCAAGAATGTTTCTAAAGAGAGATAGATGGGTTTGGGTTTCCTTTTCAAATATGGCCCCAGGAGAACAAAGTGCCCAAACAACATCTCTTTGTTATTTATTAATTTTAGTATTAGCTTTTTTAATTATATTTCATGTCATCTAAACAAGTTAACATATACAATTATGCCATGAATACATACATTTCTTTGTAAATTCAATTAAGTGTTGAATACCAACAAAAATAGGCACTTGGCAAGTTCATACGAGATCATTGTAATTACGGTTTTTAAAGCTTTGACTTTCAAAAATACAATAGTTTGATTCATAGAATAAGGAAGCGTGTTGGTTCTTTACACCTTGAACATTAGTTTGAATTATGCATGTGGATTTGTACCTTGAACATTTTAAGTTCATTAACTATCTTCATTATTATTGCAGCAACCTGTAACATTACATCAAGATGGGTGATCAATCTGAGACAGTAGATTTGTTTGTTTCTCCTCCACCAATTGTCCCGAACACAACTACTATGTTACCACCTAGAACCAAAGGTCGTAAAAACCAATCGTTTGTTTGGAATGATTTCACAGTAGATCCTAACTTGGATGGGACATCTATTTGCAACCATTGTAGCAACAAGCTCAAGTGTGATAATGGGACGAGTTCGATGATACAACATTCAAAGGGATGTAAGAAAAACCCCAATAGCGAGTTTAACCAGAGGAAGAGAACATTAGATGCAATGAATGTTGAAGGTCATACTATTTCTTCCCCTTCAGTGCCTAGGTTTGATCAAGAAAACCTAGTATTCTAAATAATATGCTAGGTCTTCTCCTCTTAGGTTTGCGAAATTTAAAGCATGTGTAGAACGGTCAAACTCTGAATACAAAGGTCTAGTTTGTCTTGACGTGGAAACTAGGTGGAACTCAACATATTTAATGTTAGACTCGGCTTTGAAGCATCAAAAGGCATTTGAAGTGCTTGAAATTCATGATCCCAAGTATTCTGAGGAACTACTTAAGGGGAAGGGGAAAGGTGTGCCTACTAGTTTAGATTGGGCGAAAGCGCAATCAATTATGCCATTTTTAAAAATGTTTTACGATGCCACCTTACGAATATCTGGTTCCTCCTATGTTGCCTCTAATATGTATATGTTAGAGGTTTTTGGAATAGGTGAAAAAATACTTAAAATGTGCAACTCCAAGGATATGTACTTAAAAGTAATGGCTGATAGGATGAAAACAAAGTATGACAAATATTGGGGAAAATATGAAAATTTGAACATGTTGTTGTTGATTTCTTCTGTCTTAGAACCCAGGAACAAATTAAAGTTTGTCAATTGGTTGATCACTCAGAACTTTAATTCATTTGATGCAACCAAATTAAAAGATTTGTTGAAAACTCGTTTGGATGAACTAATTCTGGAGTATAGTGGTGTTGGAGAAGGATTCCAAAGTGAATCACAATCGACTGAATTTGATTTAAGTGGTAAGGAAGATCTTTATAGTTATAATAGATTTTTAATGAGCATTGGTTCGTCCTCTACTGAAAAGTCTGATTTGGAAAGGTACTTGGAAGAATCTTTAGAGAGTCGGTCATCAACAACTTTGATGTTTTAAACTGGTGGAGGTTAAACTCAAGTCGTTTTCCAATTCTTGTAAAGATAGCCAAAGACTTGCTTGCCATACCTATCTCGACAGTGGCCTCTGGGTCTACTTTTAGTTTTGGAGGACGAGTGATTGACGAATACCGTAGTTGTCTCACACCTCAAACGGTTGAAGCTCTAGTTTGTACTGCTAGTTGGCTTAAAGGATTGCGTAAATCGTCTTCAATAAGTGATTCACTTTTAGTTGAGGATTTCAAGGAGCTTGAGATTTTAGAGGAAGGTAACATTGTATATGCTTTAATATTAATTTACTTTTTTTTTTTTTCTTCAGAAATAACTTCTATGAAATTTGGTGGTGCTTCTTCGGTTCATGTTTCTCTTGGTGAAGATTGAGAATTGAAAAAATTGGGACTCTGACATTAAATAAGCTTTATGTTGATAAAAACTTGATTGAGGTTTTTGCTAAGGGTGTAGAGAAGGGCTTTTAGGACGTATAGCTTACATTAAATTACATGTGAGGTATGAATTGAATTTAAATTACACTAAATTTGAAGTGATTAGAGAAATTGATGAGAATGAAAATTTCAACTTGGATGCAGAGGATGCAAAGTTTGGATTTTTCAACTTCAATTTGAAGCCAATGCTGCTGCTAATGATGGTATGTTTCTTTATGTAACTCATGTTGGTATCAGTGACCTCGCAATAAAGAAAATATATCAGTTTTCGTTACCAAATTAATCAGTATCAAGCGCACAGCGGAAATTAAATTTTGAGACATGCAAAGTTAGCAATATAGAAAATTAAAGAGAGAGAGTTAGAGAAGAAGACACAGAGATTTATCCTGGTTCGGTTGTTCCACAACAACCTACGTCCAGTCCTGAAAATCCAATCGGATTTCAGATTTTCTTCTCCTTCAATAGAAAGAATCAATTACAGATTGTCCAGTTTCCTCCCTGAAACCTATCAATCTCTAATTATATCTTTCCTATTGAATACCCTCTGATCCTTGTAGACACTCAGCAGCCTATCACAGAATCAAAGTACGACTCTTTCTTGTTGAGCCCTCTCAACCAAGAAAGTAGCCACCAGTTTCAAGCTGGCTTTTCTTGCGTCCTATTCCTTTCAAAGATTTATTACAGAATGAATAAAAGATGTAAAACAAAAGAGTCTTCAATCTTTATGAATGTTGCTCCTCACAAATCTGGATATTCATGGATTGTTCATGAGCACATTATCATTTCTCTTAGATTGTCAACAAACTGTATTGAGATCTGTAATCACAATTATGAAGTTGTTAGTTTGTTGCCATGAACCGTTTTTGAGAGCATAAGAGAAATTATGAAAGCTATGAAAAAGTTATGTAAAAGTTCTTAGAAGTTATGAGAATAAAGATTGAAAGACATCTTATATAGTTTCTGAAAAACCAACTACGAAATCGATTTCCCAATCGATTTTGTAAAGTTATAAAATGAGCTAAATCGATTTGCCAATCGATTATCGCGATCTTGGTTTTCTTTAATCTTGAAACTATACAAGCTAATCGATTTACCAATCGATTCTTTAAAACAACACTTTTCAGTAAAACATGTCCAGACCTGTATAAATCGATTGCCTAATCGATTTCTGGGAATCTGTTTTGATAAAACTATTTTCAATCGATTACTCAATCGATTTGCCAAACTTCTGAGTTCACTGTGTTTTCAACAAGTTTATTTCAATCGATTTGCCAATCGATTGTTTTCAAAACAGTGGCTCAGGTTTTTGATGTAAATCGCTTTGTCAATCGATGTGATTCAAAATAGTGATTCAGTTTTAATATCAATCGATTTGCCAATAGATTGTTTTCAAAACAGTGGCTCAGCTATTTGATATCAATCGACTTGTCAATCGCTTTGGTGTCATGTTCCTGAAAACTTTTTACCTGGTGTTTAGTTCAATCGATTTGCCAATCGATTGCAACCAAACTTTATCAAAATTAAAGTGTTAACAATAGATTGTCCAATCGATTGTATTTGTCACAGGTGAGGTTATTTTTCAAATGATACTTTGTCAATCGATTTGCCAATCGATTTCCTCAGCACTGGAGTGCCACTGTGACTCATCCAATCGATTTACCAATCGATGTGTTACCATCAGGTTTGATTTGTGAAATGTTCAATCGATTTACCAATCGATTACTCTCCAAATCAGAGGCTACTGACTTGTGCAGTTTTCATTTTTAATTGATCTAATCGATTGCCTAATCGATTGCACATTCACAAACACTTAAGATTTCCTTACACCCTTGTTATGAAATCGATTTCCCAATCGATTTACATATTCAGAATTCAACTTTTGTTGATTTCTTGTGTTCCAAGCAATTGATCCAAGTGTGTAGGATTGAATTGGTGTTCCTGAAATTTTGCTCAATTGAAATATTAGATTTATCATATTAAGTATGAATATTGTTGAATTGTGAATTATGTCAAAATTAGGAATCAAAGGATCAAAATCCAACAATCTCCCCCTTTTTGGCATAATTGACAATTCATACAATTGTAACTTGAGCATATCAAACCATTTCAAAATCATACCAAAGAAACCAATTCATAGCATTAAATATGTACCAATACAGATCATCAGAGCATGTGTCAAAATGTATCAAATCAGCATTACATTATTAAGTATCAGAGCAAAAACAAACAACATCAGATGCTCCCCCTTAATAATGCAACAACAAACATATTATCA
>NC_021166.2:35829077-35831630 GCF_000331145.2 Cicer arietinum | reverse complement strand
CTTTCTTTTTCCTACTTTCAATTTCTGATTCATCCAGTCGTTGTAATTCCATTTCATGTTCCCTCAATTTACCAAATAATGTTGCTGTCGTTATCTTTGCTAGATCCTTAGACTCAGCTATTGCGGTAATCTTGGGCTGCCATTCTCTGGTTAAACATCTCATGATCTTTCCAATCTGCTGTTCATTATCCACATCTTTTCCTAGTGCATGCAGGTTGTTGACTATGTGTGTGAATCTGGTTTGCAAATCGCTGATTGACTCTTCTTTCTTCATGCTAAATAATTCATATTCGTGCATGAGCGTATTCACACGAGCTCTCTTAACATCAGTAGTACCTTCGTGAGTTTCTTGGAGGATGTCCCACATCTCTTTTGCTGACTTGCAATTGGACACTCTAAAGAACTCTTCTGCACATAGGGCGGACGTGATGATGTTCTTAGCCTTCGCATTGAAACCAACCTTCTTCTTGTCATCATCTGACCAGTCGGCTCTAGGCTTGATAATCATTGAGTTGTCAGTTCCTGCAATCTTGGGAATGTACGGACCGTTTTCAACAGCATCAAGGATATCTATGCCACTTGCTTCCAGAAATATGAGCATTCTTTGCTTCCAGTACATGTAGGCTGTACCGTTGAAAGCTGGTGGTCGAGCTAACGAAGCGCCTTCTCCCAGAACGTCAGTTGAGGCCATCTTCTTATAAGTTTTACCTCTCAAGAAGTTGGCTCTGATACCAATTGTTGGTATCAGTGACCTCGCAATAAAGAAAATATATCAGTTTTCGTTACCAAATTAATCAGTATCAAGCGCACAGCGGAAATTAAATTTTGAGGCATGCAAAGTTAGCAATATAGAAAATTAAAGAGAGAGAGTTAGAGAAGAAGACACAGAGATTTATCCTGGTTCGGTTGTTCCACAACAACCTACGTCCAGTCCTGAAAATCCAATCGGATTTCAGATTTTCTTCTCCTTCAATAGAAAGAATCAATTACAAAGATTTTCCAGTTTCCTCCCTGAAACCTATCAATCTCTAATTATATCTTTCCTATTGAATACCCTCTGATCCTTGAAGACACTCAGCAGCCTATCACAGAATCAAAGTGCGACTCTTTCTTGTTGAGTCCTCTCAACCAAGAAAGTAGCCACCAGTTTCGAGCTGGCTTTTCTTGCGTTCTATTTCGTTCAAAGTTTTATTACAGAAAGAATAAAGATTGTAAAACAAAAGGGTCTTCAATCTTTATGAATGTTGCTCTTCACAAATCTGGATATTCATGGATTGTTCTTGAGCACATTATCATTTCTCTTAGATTGTCAACAAACTGTATTGAGATCTGTAATCACAATTATGAAGTTGTTAGTTTGTTGTTATGAACAGCTAAGAGCGTTGTGAGAAATTATGAAAGTTATGAAATGTTGTGTTACAGTTCTTATGAATAAAGATTGAAAGACATCTTATATAGTTTCTGAAAAACCAACTACGAAATCGATTTCCCAATCGATTTTGTAAAGTTATAAAATGAGCTAAATCGATTTGCCAATCGATTATCGCGATCTTGGTTTTCTTTAATCTTGAAACTATACAAGCTAATCGATTTACCAATCGATTCTTTAAAACAACACTTTTCAGCAGAACATGTCCAGACCTGTATAAATCGATTGCCTAATCGATTTCTGGGAAACTGTTTTAATAAAACTATTTTCAATCGATTACTCAATCGATTTGCCAAACTTCAGAGTTCACTGTGTTTTCAACAAGTTTATTTCAATCGATTTGCCAATCGATTGTTTTCAAAACAGTGGCTCAGCTATTTGATATCAATCGACTTGTCAATCGATGTGATTCAAAATAGTGATTCAGTTTTTAATATCAATCGATTTGCCAATCGATTGGTTTCAAAACAGAGACTCAGCTATTTGACATCAATCGACTTGTCAATCGATTTGGTGGCATGTTCCTGAAAAGTTTTTACCTGGTGTTTAGTTCAATCGATTTCCCAATCGATTGCAACCAAACTTAATCAAAATTGAAAGTGTTAACAATTGATTGTCCAATCGATTGTATTTGTCACAGGTGAGGTCATTTTTCAAATGATACTTTGTCAATCGATTTGCCAATCGATTTCCTCAGCACTGGAGTGCCACTGTGACTCATTCAATCGATTTACCAATCGATGTGTTACCATCAGGTTTGATTTGTGAATTGTTCAATCGATTTACCAATCGATTTCCTCCAAATCAGAGGCTACTGACTTGTGCATTTTTCATTTTTAATTAAACTAATCGATTGCCTAATCGATCCAAATCAGAGGCTACTGACTTGTGCATTTTTCATTTTTAATTGATCTAATCGATTGCCTAATCGATTGCACATTCACAAACACTTAGGATTTCCTTACACCCTTGTTATGAAATCGATTTCCCAATCGATTTACATATTCAGAATTCAACTTTTGTTGATTTCTTGTGTTCCAAGCAATTTGATCCAAGTGTGTAGGGTTTGATTATGGTTCCTGAAATCTTGCTCAATTCAAACATTAGATTTATCATGCATTGTA
>NC_021166.2:35813845-35829031 GCF_000331145.2 Cicer arietinum | reverse complement strand
GGATGTACATGATGACAAAACAAAGAAAAAAGCCATGAAGGCAATCTCCAATATTTCGGGTATATATGGAATTTCAATCTCTTATATTTTATTTTGTATTTCATGCTTATAAACCATGCATGGTTTTTGCAGGTGTTGAGTCAGTGTCTATGGATTTGAAGGAGCAGAAATTAACCTTAACTGGAGACATAGATCTTGTGCATGTAGTAGGGAAGTTGAGTAAGTTATGTAATCCTAATATATTATCTGTTGGAGCAGCAAATGAGCCTAAGAAAGAAGAGAAAAAGAAGGCCACAGAGGAGAAAAAGGAAGAAAAGAAAAACCCAACAACTGGTATTAATGTGAATGTCTGTAAAGCATATCATTATCCTGTGAATATGATGAGACAACCACATTACTATTACTCTAGTGTGGAAGAGAATCCTAATGCATGTGTTATCTCCTAAGTTTTACATTAATTGGAAAAATGTATCTCTCTGCTTCTTCTTTTCATGAGATACTAAAAAAAATACATAGATATTGATGGATGGATTAAAAATTCATAGTTGGGATCTGTCATGCTTATTTAAATGAAATCATTCTCATTAATCAATGTGTTTAGATGTTAATTACATCTCCAACCTCACTTAATGATTTTTGAAATATTGGAAATTCATTGTGTGACTTGAACTATTCATTAAATTACATTTTTTTTTGTAATTGTTCTTGATATAGTTAGTATATGACTTTTGAAGATATTGACTCAATTAGTTACTTATATTTTGTGATTTTGAGTTGGTTTGAGAATTTTATCGATTTTTTTTATAAATAATCGGTTTTTAAACTATGCCTAAATTGTTTTTTAAAAATGGATATTTCAAAATAACCAAAATATAACTAATTTTGAGAAAAAATTGATTTTAAAATTGATTTTTTAAAATTGGTTGCATAAAAAAAACCGGTTATTTAACCATAACCAGTTTTACAATTGGTTTTATAACCGGTTATAAACCAAATAATGGATTTGGTTATAAATCCAAATCCATATATTGGTTTTTAAATGGATATGGTTTGGTTTTTTTTTAAAACCAACCATGCACACCCCTAATTATGATCATCACTTGCAACACTTTGAGCTAGTTTGTGCCGATATTACCCTTTTTGTTGATTATGTGAAAGATTCATGGTTGACACCTTACAAAGAAAGATTTTTCATGGCTTGGACCAATAGAGTGATGCGTTTGGGGAACACAACATATAACAGGTATTTTGAAATTATGATTTGTTTTGTTTTAGACAATATGATTTACTAATTTATGTAATTTATGTTCTTTAATTTATTTGTAGAGTTGAGTCTGCTCATTGGAGATTGAAAAATATGTTGCAAACTAGTTTTGGTGACTTGTATAAAAGTTGGGATGTTGTAAATATGATGTTGAAAAACCAAATATGTATCATTAAATTGTCTTTTCAGAAAAACATCATCGATGTTGAGCACATGTATAATCCACCATTTTTTCGAAGTCTACATCATTGTATATCATAGAAATGTTTTTAAAAAATTTGACAAACTATTAAAGAGGGTGAAGATTGTAGGTACTAACAAAACAAAATATGGTTGCTCAATCAAAACAACTCATGGCTCCAAACTGTTTTCGACAGAGTCAAGGCTCTAGATTGAAGCTGTAACATCAAAAATTACATATGAACCTTCAAGGATCATTAAACACAAAGGCAAACGGATCAAGGATTTAAAATGTTCAAATGCTGGAATATTTTTAATCATATATATTGGTTTTGGTCAAAACTGACAAACCACTACCAACAGCTCCTTTGACCATTATTAAATGCTCCAAAACGCCTATAAAAGAAGGGCCAATATCTAAGAAAATTGCAGAAGTTCAAGTGCTATCAAGTCTCATAAATCATTCACATTCACATACTTTAAATTCTCATTTTCACAAAGAAGAATCAGTTCTGAACATTTATATCATATTGTGTTATTTCTTACTGAATTATTTGTAAAGAATCGAATCTCAAACAAGAGTTGAGACATCTCAGATTCTATCAAACAATCTCATCATTATTTTAAAACTCAAACTATAAGAGTTTAAGTATAGTTTGAATAGATTGTAACAAATCCTATCAAGATCGATATGTGATTAATTTGCTTTATGGGTGGAATGGAATAGAGCTTGTCACAGATCAAGATTGATCTAAGCTAGGTGCTGTAAAACCAAGAAGGTTCTTTGTTTTGAAACACTTAGTGGAAAATCTCATAGTTGTGAGGACTGGACGTAGCCTAAGTTGGGTGAACCAAGATACATCTTTGTGTGGTATTGTTTCTCTTTTCTCTTTATTTATTAAGCTTGATTGATTAACTAAGATAAAACATAAATTGAATTTCTATTTCTAAGTTAATCAAGAACGTTCTCTGTTTCCTAGTAAAAACCAAGAACGTTCTCCATTTTTTGTTTTCTTAATCAAGATCATTCTTGAGTTAAATCTGTAGTCTTTTCAAGAATTTTTAAATAGATACATTTACAATTCAAACCCCCCCTTCCTTGTAAATCGACATTACTACTTCAATTGTTATCAGAGCAGGGTCTATAGAAAGATTAAAAACACCTAAAAAGTGTTAGAGAAAAAATCTAGAAGAAAAGATGTCGAAAGCCAAATACATTGTTGAAGGAGGATCTTCAAACAGACCACCGTTCTTTGATGGATTTGATTATTATTTTTGGAAACATAAGATGCAGTTGTTTCTGAAATCTCAAGAAACAAGGATGTGGCGCATCATTACAAATGGAGATTTCATACCAAGAGTTGATCAAAATGACTCAACCTCTGCTACGAAGAAAGAAGCAGACTGGACAACTACTGATAAAACTAAAGTACTACTAAGCTCAATTATTCTTATCATGTGCCTTAAGCAGGGAAAAGAGTGAAAGAGTAGAAGAATGCACGACCGCAAATGAAGTATGGGATACACTGCAAACTCATCATGAAGGAACAAGCCATGTCAAAGAAACAAGGATAGACATTGGCATAAGGAAATTCGAACTGTTCGAAATACAAGAAGGAGAAACTATTGATGAAATGTACTCAAGGTTCACAACAATAGTAAATGAAATGCGTTCTCTTGGCAAAGCTTACACAGTACAAGAAAGAGTAAGAAACATCATGAGGTGTCTTCCAATCATATGGAGACCAATGGTAACAACTATAAGCCAAGCCAAGAATCTTGAATCACTTCCCTTGGAAGAATTAATTGGAACCTTAAAAGCACATGAAGTATTGCTACAAGAAGACAAACTAGTCAAGAAAGGAAAGGTAATAGCACTAAAAGCATCTCAAGAAAACATCATAGTACAAACAGAGGAAGAACCAGAGGAAACTGAACAAGAAGACGTTGATAAAATTGCTCTTCTTACCAGAAGGATACAAAGAATGATGAGAAGAAGAGATCAAATCAAAAAGGGATTTCAAAACACAAATCAAAAAGCAGAAGTGGACAAAAGTTAAGTCACATGCTTTGGATGTAATAAATTAGGACATTACAAAACAGAATGTCCCTTAAACAAGAAACCACCAAAACGATTTCCTTTAAAAAAAGAAATCAATGATGGCAACATGGGATGATTCAGAAGAATCAGAAACTGAAGAATGTGAAGAAGCCAACATATGCTTGATGGCAAAAACAAAAGAAAATGCGGTAATAAATCTTGAACCTTGTTATTTATGTGAACAAATGGGAAAAGAATTTGATAACTTGTTAAAAGATTCAAATCTTCTTATTAAAAAATGTAGCTTTTGAAAGAATAATTTCATAAAGAAAAAGAAAAAAGTCAAACTAAGAATAATGTTCTCAAAAGTATCATTCAAGAACTAAAAGAAACACAAACAAAATTTGGAAAATCGAGAAGGTCAAGAATGTTCTGCAAAGAAAACGGAGAATGTTCTCTTTAAAACTGAAAATGAACTTCTTAAAACTGATTCGTTAAATTTCATTAAAGCCACTGAAACTTTTTAGAAAATCATGGGATCTCAAATAGGAATTTTTGATAAAGCTGGTCATGGTTTTAATCAAACTCAAAAAACAAAAATGTATGAAAACTTTTTTGTTCCAGAAAGAAAGGAAGAAAAATGTAAAACTAGATGTTCATACTGTAAAAAAATATGGACATCTAGAATTTGCTTGATATTTTAGAAAAAGAGATGAAAAGATTAAAGGCAAAAAGTTTATTAAAGGAGAAGATCGTTCTGCTTAACTAGTACTGAAAAATCTGCAAAAAGGAAAACATTCTCCAGACTGCTCCTAAAACAGAGAACGTTCCAAAACAAAAGCTGATCTTTCTCCAGAAAATCAGGAAAAAGGAGGACGATCTAGAACTACTTCAAAATCAAGTTTAAAACCTTTTGAAACCAGATTATTACATCAATTCCAAGATCAACAATTACATGTTCACATTGTCTCAAAACCGGTCATAAAAAAACGATGTGCTATCTTAAGAAGAAAGAAATCTTCAAAAATAACTTTCAAGGACCCAAAACAATGTGGGTACCTAAGGCTGAGATAACATCTTATGTAGGTTGGATTTCAAAATATAAAGAGAAAGCCTTGGTTCTTGGACAATGGTTGTTCAAGACACATGACAGGAGATAAAAATTGTTTTATGACATTCATCAAGAAGGATGGAGGATCGGTTACTTTTGGGAAAAACAACCAAGCTCAGGTTAAAGGTAAAGGAACTATTGGTAAGACAAACTCTGCTCTGATAACTGATGTTCAATATGTTGAAGGTTTAAAACAAAAATTTTAAGCATAAGTCAGCTATGTGACAATGGATGTGAAGTTATGTTCAAACCAAAGGTACGTGAAATCAGAAAAATTGAAACTGGAGAAACACTGTTTTCTAGAAATAGAAAGAAAAATTTATATGTTTTACATCTTGAAGAACTACCTGATGAATCCTGTTTTATGTCAATCAATAAAGATAAATGGATATGACATAAAAGAGCTGGACATATTAGTATGAAAACAATTTCAAAAATCTCAAAGTTAGATCTTATTAGAGGATTACCCAAACTCAATTTTGAAAAAGATAAAATATGTGAAGCATGTGCAAAAGGAAAGCAAGTCAAGAGTAGTTTTAATTCAAAAGATTTTGTAACCACAAACAAAACTCTTGAACTACTTCACATGGATCTTTTTGGGCCAATAAAAACAAGAAGTCTAGGAGGAATGAAATATGGTTTTGTTATTGTTGGCGATTTCTCAAGATTCACTTGGGTGTTATTTTTAAAACAAAAAGACGATGCATTTGACACATTTAAAATATTTTGCAAAAAGGCACAAAATGAAAAAGAATCCAACATCATTTCTGTAATAAGTGATCATGGAGGAGAATTCATAAATGCTTTTTTTAAAACATTCTTTGATGAACTTGGTATTTCTCATAATCTATCATGCGCAAGAACTCCACAACAAAATGTAGTTGTTGATTGGAAAAATAGAACATTACAAGAAATGGCAAGAACAATCTTGGAAGAGTCTAATGTTGAAAGATACTTTTGGGCTGAAGCCGTAAACACCTCTTGTTATATCTTAAACCGTGTATCCATAAGAAAAATCATCAACAAAACCCCATATGAAATCTGGAAAAATAGAAAACCAAACATTTCTTACTTTCATATTTTTGGTTGTTATTGTTATATTTTAAACAACAAAGATGTCATTGGAAAATTTGATGCAAAATCTGATAAATCAATTTTTCTTAGTTACTCAACTGATTCTACAGAATATAGAGTATTTAATCTAACTAAAGTTGTAGAAATTAGTATGCACATATTATTTTATGAGCTTGATGACTTGGATATAAGTAAATAGGATGAGGAAGAAGAAATTCAAACTGGTTTACAGCAGCAAGACAGTCTGCAGAAAACAGAGATTGATAAACAATCTCAGTTTCATTCTCCACCAAAAAGCTGGGGAACGGATGAAGATCATCCTCAAACTCAAATTATTGGAGACACGACTCATGGGATTCGAACAAGAAAATCATTCAAGAATGATGAAAACAACATGGCAGTAATATCTCAGGTTGAACCAAAATCAATTAAAGAAGTCATAATTGATCAATCTTGGATTGAGGCAATGAAGGAAGAACTGCTGCAGTTTGAGAAAAATGAATTCAGGACACTAGTACCTGATCTACTAGATCAAACAATCATTGGTACACGATGGGTTTTCAGAAATAAACTAGATGAAGAAGGTAAGGTTATCAGGAACTAAGCAAGATTAGTTGCTCAAGGATACAATCAACAAGAAGGTATAGATTACGATGAAACTTTTGCTCCGGTTGCAACGTTAAAAGCTATTTGTATACTCCTTGCATATGCATCCCATAAGCTTATTAAATTGTTTCAAATGGATGTTAAAAGTGCGTTTTTAAATGGATTCTTAATGAACAAGTCCTTGTGAAACAACCTCCATGTTTTGAAAATCAATCAAAACCAAATCATGTTTTCAAACTTACCAAAGCTCTATATGGTTTAAAACAAGCACCAAGGGCTTGGTATGAACGGTTAAGTTCATTCTTAATTAAAAATGGATTTTCAAGAGGAAAAATTGACACCGCATTATTTAAGAAAACGGAGAAGAATGATTTACTTATTGTTCAACTATATGTTGATGATATCATTTTTGGATCAACAAATGAAAAAATGTGTGAAGGATTTTCAAAATTATGCAAAGTGAATTTGAAATGAACATGATGGGAGAATTAAAGTATTTTCTTGGATTACAAATTAAACAATATAAAAACGGTATTTTCATCTGTCAAGAAAAGTACAAGATCTATTGGTCAAATACAAAATGAATGAATCCAAAATGATGTCTACTCCCATGCATCCATCCTCTTCTTTAGAAAAAAATGAAAATGGTAAATTTGTTTTTGAAAAAGAATATCAATGAATGTTTGGCTCTTTGCGTTACTTAACTGCCAATAGGCCTGATATAGTATTTGTTGTGGGACTATGCGCTCGATTTCAATCAGCACCAAAAGAAACTCATTTGATAACAGTAAAACGGATTTTTAGATATCTTGTTGGAACCACTAATCTTGGTCTTTGGTATAGAAAAGGTTCGCATTTCGATCTTATAGAGTATTGTGATGTTGATTATGCTGGAGATAAAATTGAAAGAAAAAGCACAAGTAGAGCATGTCAATTCTTAGGTGAAGCATTGATAAGATGGTCTTGCAGAAAACAAAACACAATAGCTTTATCAACCACTGAAGTTGAATATGTCTCAGCAGCAAACTATTGCTCACAAGTTCTTTGGATTAAAAATCAACTCGAAGACTACTCATTAAGTTATTCCAGCATTCCAATTTATTGTGATAACACTAGTGCAATAAGTTTGTCTAAAAATTCAATACAACACTATAGGTCAAAACATATTGAAATAAAGCTTCATTTTATTTGTGATCATGTCAATAAGAACGATATCGAATTAATCTTCGTTGATACTCAAAATCAACTTGCTGACATCTTTACAAAGCCTCTTGTCGAGGATCGTCTCAATTTGATCAAAGAAAAACTGAAAATTACGAAAAATCTAGAAAATTCTGGTCAAAAACAGCTTCTGCAGAAAACGGAGAATGTTTATCAATCTCCGTTTTTCCAGACATCAGTCTCATTATTTTTCAACCAACATTCTCCTTTATGTCATCACTTTCCCTCTCAAACCAAAAAGAGAAATCTTGACATTTAATGCATGTGTCTCTTTGTCTGCAAAATAGTACTAACACGAAGCATTCTCGCCCCCAAATTCTCTACTCCTTCTTCCCTAGGTTCAAAATAATCATTGCCTTTTTCTCTTCATCATCCCAAATTCTGAGTGACATCCAAACCACTCCATCTTCCTTTTCCTCAAAAGCAGCAACAATGTTCACAACTTCTCATCTTCCTCCTAAAATCTCTCACTCAAAAAATTCTTCTCAAAATCACAACAATGGCGCGCACAAAGCAATCTGCAAGAAAGAATGCCTATCCTTGCTCGCCATCCTCATCATCTCCTTCATCTGACTCAAGACAACTCTCACCATCTCCACCACCATGACCAACTCCTCCACATATTTCCTCTAATACCACTTTTTCTGACTACCTCTCATCTTCCCCAGAAAACAACTCTAACCCTATCAATCCCAATCCTTTGTCCATTGTTCTTCCACCGCTCTACACATGTCCCCCTCCTAATCTCGGTTAAGTTCCCCCACATATGCGAAAACCTAGATACCAAAAGACGTTCTATAAGAGTATAATCTGGCATTAGAACTTCAACTGCCACTACCCTAAAACCATTCGACTTCATCATCTCTGATTCTGAGACTGATGACTCATATGATACTCCCCTTCACACAACCGCTACAGAGAAAGCAAAAACCCAACCCACTCCATCAAAATCTTCTTTCTCCTGCGAACCTTCTTAATCAACTCTTCCAAATCAGAAAAGGAGATTGATCAATGAAATCTTCTCCTCTCTTCCTAAACCATCTCAACCTTCCTCTCAATCCAAAAAACCAACGCCACGTTCTACGGAAACAAAAACTACCATGACCATTGCACAATTCCTGGCAAGGAACAACCTCATAAATCCCCAAAGAATGAAAACGCATGCACCCAAACAAAACTTGAAACCCACTTAACTCGCCTCTCCAAAACATTCCCCGTTTCCAAAATGTTCCCCAGAACATTCTCCAGTCTGTATTCCCTCTCCTTCTCCACAACAAGAACGTTCTTCACATAAAGAATGTTCTCCTGCTCAGCCGTCCTCTCCTTCACATCCTCAACAACATTCTCCAATCCCAGAAACCTCCCCAGTTCATACATCTTCCGCCTCACCAAAATCAAAATGTTCTCCTAGTCTAGAAGGTTCATCTTCATCCACATCTGAATCATTTGAACCATATCCACCCTCCAAAAAATCAAAACCAAACATACTTCCTCTTATTTCACCCAAAAACTCCAAAGTTTTCAAAGACAAATGGGCTCAACACCCTTTTGGAATAGGAAGAGTTTTTGTATTTGACAAACTCATAGTCAATGGTAATGTTGTCCAGCATCATACTGATGCTCTAGGTTGGACCTCTTTTCTACAAACATCTGAGCATTACTATCCAGATGTTGTAAGAGATTTCTACTGCAATGCCAAAACTTTCTTTGATAAATCGCTCATCATAAACATCAAGGGAATCGAGATAAGGTTGACTCCAGATATCATAACTTCCATCGTCCAACTGCCTACAGAAGGACCTTCCATTTTTGGCAGCAAGTGGTACTCGGCTCTAAACCTCAAAGAGACTGAAGTACTCTCTGACTTGTTTCAAGAAGGATCTACTCGCTATCTCTCCACATATCTCAAGCCCCTTCCAAAAGTCTTCAACAACATGAGCCAACATACTCTCTTTCCTCACTGTGGAAGCCACATGTATGTCTCTACAAATGATGCTTTGATAATCTATCACCTCCTAAATTGTAAGCGCCTTAATCTTCCTCATGTAATCATTCAACACATGATCTGCGCTGCCACTAAATATTACAAGAAAAATATCGTTCCTTATGGAATGATATTAACTAAAGTCTTTAGGCACTTTGGCATTCCTCTATCCAGTGAAAAATCCCTCAAAAAAATCTCCAAATTTTCAACAAAAAATCTCTCTCACATGCGCAAAACGTTTTATGAACAACCTACCACCACTACCTCTTCTTTTCCAACTTCACTAAAGAATACAAGAAAAGTACCGTTCAACACATGATCTGCGCTGCCACTAAAGATTACAAGAAAAACATTGTTTCTTGTGGAATGATATTAACTAAAATCTTTAGGCACTTTGGCATTCCTCTCTCCAGTGAAAATCCCTCATAAAAATCTCCAAATTTTCCACAAAAAATATCTCCCACATGCGCAAAACATTTTCTGAACACCCTACCACCACTACCTCTTCTTTTCCATCTTCACGAAAGAGAAAACAATCGGAAAAAAGAAGAATTGCCATAATACTAGTCCCCTTCTCACCTCAAACATCTAATCATTCAGAAGATGCAGTAACTGAAACTGCTTCAGAACTTTCTCCAGAAAAAATCCCAAATCTATCAACTTTCTCCGTTTTTTCTCAACTATCCACTTTATCCTCCACATATTTCCTCTCATACTTTTAAATATTTCATTCTTCTCCTCATGAATTCGGTATATTACTACCCAATCACCATGTAAGTACCATGTCTCCACTCTTTGTGTCCCCACAAAAAACAAGCTCCTCCATCTTCGGAATTAGCCAATTTTTAAACTTTCCAGAAGATGTTGACCTATCTGTTATACACTTCTCACCATCTGACCCTTTACCCTCCATGGCAACCTCCTTTGTCACTATTCCATCTATCTCATTTTCCACCATTCGGTCCAACACAGTTGTTGCTGCCACCTCTCAACCGTCCACTCACCTCCATACTCCTCCTCGCATGGTTGAACCTTCCAATTCTGATATTATGGTTGCCCATCAAACTACAATGGCACGCCAACTTCAGCATGATCAGGAGACTACTCTGTTGAAAACATGGCTCACAGAACAACTCGCTCCCAAACTGGGAATCGAACCTCCTCCGTTTCATCTTGTTCCTCCTCCTCCGCCAGTTCCTAACCTTAGAAAATCCTTCTCTTTTGAAGGATCTTCTCAGTCACTCGCGTCTTAGGATCTTTATACTCCTTCCTTTTTGTATGACAAAGGGGGAGAATTAAGATAGTTTTTATTCTGTTTTTAATCTCTTTTGTATCAAGGATTCTTAAATTTTGCTAAAAAGCAAACTGATGTTTTGTATCTCTTTTGAATTAATGAAAACGGCTTATGTCAAAATGATATGCATGTTTAAAATTATTTCAAAATCACTAACTGCATTAATTGAGGGTGAGCTATTAAGATCTTCAAAATTGATATTAGAATCAGAAATAAAATCTAAATTAATATGTTTGTCATCATCAAAAAGGGGGAGATTGTTAAGGCAAATTCTCAAATTAAAGTTTTGATGAAAATAAAAACAGTTAATTAAGAATGTTAATTATGATTATAAAATGTTGCGTTAATGTAACTTGTGCTTTTGAGTGAATTAATTCAAAGATAGGAATCAAGCAAAGCAAAGAAAACAATTAAAAACTGAACACATAAAGAAACAAGAATATTCTGGACAAAACGGAGAATGATCTCCAAGATCAAGACTGATCGTCACAACCTCTTGACCAATCAATCTCCACTATTTCAACGAAAATTTTGCCTTTGAATTTTATACTAAGTTCATCAGTACATTGCAAGGAACAAGTAGGATCCATTTCAGTCAAAGAAAGCTTTTGAATAATTAAGATAAAAGGTTTCGAATCAAGCTTGTTGAAAAGTCTGAATCTTCTTCAGCCAAACTGTCTAGAAAGTTTAATCAATCTTGATCTATACAAGACATCATGAAGACATCCAGAATTATCAAAATTGAATCTCCAGATTGATCATCAATCTCCACCAGATTGATAATCAATCTCTGTTTTTGAAGAATTTCAGTATTGATCTCCTTACTTCTGCAGAGGTTTATAATCATTCACCAAACTATTTTGGACAGAATCAAGGCTCCAGATCGAAACTGTAACATCAATAATTACATATGAAGCTTCAAGGATCATTAAACACAAAGGCAAACTGATCAAGGACGATTGTAACAACATCAATCAAACAATTCAAAGGCTGGAATATTTTTAATCATATATATTGGTTTTGGTCAAAACTGACAAATCACTACCAACAGCTCTTTTGACCATTATTAAATACTCCAAAACGCCTATAAAAGAAGGGTAAATATCTAGGAAAATTGGAGAAGTTCAAGTGCTATCAAGTCTCATAAATCATTCACATTCACATACTTGAAATTCTCATTTTCACAAAGAAGAATCAGTTCTGAACATTTATATGATACTATGTTATTTCTTACTGAATTCTTTGTAAAGAATCGAATCTCAAACAAGAGTTGAGACATCTCAGATTCTATCAAACAATCTCATCATTATTGTAAAACTCAAACTATAAGAGTTTAAGTATAGTTTGAATAGATTGTAACAAATCCTATCAAGATTGATAGGTCATTAATTTGCTTTTCTGAGTGGAAAGAAATAGAGCTTGTAACAGATCAAGATTGATCTAAGCTAGGTGTTGTAAAACCAAGAAGGTTCTTTGTTTGAAACACTTAGTGGAAAATCTCTTAGTTCTGAGGACTGGACATAGCCCAAGTTGTGTGAACCAGGATACATCTTTGTGTGGTATTTTTTCTATTATCTCTTTATTTATTAAGCTTGATTGATTAAATAAGATAAAACATAAACTGAATTTCTGTTTCGAAGCTAACCAAGAACATTCTCCGTTTTCTGGTAAAAACCAAAAACGTTCTTCGTTTTCTGTTTTCTTAACCAAGATCCTTCTTGAGTTAAATCTATAGTCTTTTTCAGGAATTTTTAAATAGATACATTTACAATTCAAACCCCCTTCATGGTAAATCGACATTACTTCTTCAATTGGTATCAAAGCATAAGGCAATCATATAGGATACATTTTCCTACTTTTATACATCAATATATTGAGGACATAATAGGTGTTGTGCTTGATGGAAATTGTGGGTTTCGCGCAATTGCAACATTGTTAGGTTGGACTGAAGAATCTTGGCTTTTAGTTCGAACACAATTGGATAAAGAGATCAATCTACATCAAGATATTTATTCCAATGTTTTCGATAACAGTGTTGAATCAATGCAGAACTCATTGAAAATTTCAGGAATGGGTCCTCAAGAAAAAGATAAGTGGATGATTATGCCAGACTTGGGTTACGTGATAGCAACACGATATAGTGTCATATTGGTGTCGTTGTCTCGTAATCTGAATATGACATTATTTCTGCTAAACAAAGCACCACCACAAGATTCTTCTCTTATCTCTTTACTAGCAATTGGATTCGTCAATGAAAGTCACTGGGTACAGGTATAATTTATGATTGGTGGTATTGTTTAATAAATTAATTTTTAATATTTTCTTGTTTAGATAAATTAATGTTTAATATTTTCTTTTTAAGATCAAATTGAAGTCTGATTGTCCTTTGCCACCTACCTCACAAAAATGGAGAGACTTTTGAAGTGAGTCTGCAAAGACATGGGAAATAGCTTATGCATGATGTATTAAGCATTGGGAACACATTGATCTATCATTTACCAAATCATCTTGTATTTCATTAAATGAAGATTAGAATATATGTTTGAACATTTTATCATTACTTATTAAAATGTATTATACAAAGCTGAATGTATGTATTTTTGGTAACGAGTTAAAGTTGAACATGCATACTAACTCAAAATAAATGCGGATTAACTCAAAATAAAAATTCATAAATAACACAAAATATTAAAATAGAAATTCATATTATATATTTATCATACATAACAAAATCACTAATCGTCGCTCAGAACATGCGGCATAACTCACTTAATATATTATAAACTTCACCAAATGGAGCTACCAACTTTGTGGCCCTACGTACAAGCTCAGTTGCTCTACAGTCTCGTGTCGATGATGGAGCAACATGTACATAAGATGATGGACCATGTGCAACACTAGGTGGACTCAAAGGTGCAACAACAGTAGGTGCAGGAAGGATCAGAGGATGTGAAATATTTAAGTACCATGCATAATAATCTGTAAGGACCTCTCTAAGAAAAGAAGCTACAGGATATAGGCTCCGAAAGACCGCTACAAATGCTCTCATAGTAATCTGCCACTCCCAATCTATATTGTTCGGCACCTAAGGAACGTCACGTGGAATGCACTAAACACAACCAAACTGTCGAAGACATCGCTCCAGCAGATATGGGACTGAGACTCCACCACATCGAAGGTATTTGGAGAACATCGAAGTCGATGCAAACAGATGATTAGCTTGATCATCATCATATGGTGTAAACACTACATCCTCGAGTAACAAAGCATCAACTCTCCGCCGATATATAATCAGTCCACCTTCAACAACGTGTTTTGCAGTCCACCTACATGCTCTTGGAAGATGTGTAGGGACCGCTCCTCTATCGCCCCGCTTACAGATCCTAGGGTAGTGCTCGTAAATCCAACACTACACCAAAAATAAATAAATAAAGAATACAACTTAATAAATAAATAACACAACTTAATAAATAAATGACACAACTTAATATAAATCATATACCCGTAATAGGGTCATGTAACCTCCCAACTGTCGAGTGTCGTGGACAGCTCCATCTCTTAGATTGTCATATAGGACAACCAATGTTGCGGTACCCCACGAGTATGAAGTAACAATGTCGATTTACAAGAAAGGGGAGTTTGAATTGTAAATATGCCTTTTAAAAATTCCTGTTAAAACTTAAGAAAATAACTCAAGAATGATCTTGGTTATGAAACAGAAAACGGAGAACGTTCTTGGTTTATGTTATAAAACAGAGATCGTTCTTAAATTAGCAGAAAATCAGTTTCTATTTTATCTCAAATGATTAATGCAGTATGATAAAGAAGGAGAAAGGAAAGAGAATACCACACAAAGATTTATCCTGGTTCACCCAACGTGGGTTACGTCCAGTCCTCACACTGTGAGATTTTCCACTAAGTGTTTAAAATGAAGAACCTTCTTAATCTTACAACACCTAGAATAAATCAACCTTGATCTATTTCTTTCTTAATTACTTTCCACCCAGAAAGCAATCACAACACATATCTAACCTTGATAGGAAGCAATCTTAAACAAACTATAAAGAAACTCTTATAGTTTGAGTTTTTACAAATGATTGAATTTGACAGAATCTGATATTGCTCAACTCTTGTTTGAGAATAGATTCTTTACAGAGAATTTAATGACAATTTCGCAGCTGGTATGTGTGTTAGCAGCAGTAACAGTTTCGCGAATTGCAGAAAGTGATGTTGCCTCTGTTTTTGCAGAATTTCAAGCTTAAGTGTGATTATATAATGTTGATTACTTGGCACTTGAATTTCTTACTGAGAACTAGGATAATGGCCTTCTATTTATAGGCTGGAGATGTACGAAATAGCTGTTGGAGAGGCCATGCTTTTTTGACTAAAACATTATTTTAGAATAAAAATA